>NC_050572.1:36385033-36475033 GCF_013265735.2 Oncorhynchus mykiss | reverse complement strand
ACCTGTTCTCCCACTACCTGCCCCCTTCCCTGCGGGCGCTGGTGGACCGCACCTCCAACTGTGAGGACATCCTCATGAACTTCCTGGTTTCCGCCGTCACCCACCTGCCGCCAATCAAAGTGGCCCAGAGGAAACAGTACAAGGAGCTTCCCAGCCCACAGGTGAGGCCACACCCATCAACGGTGAATCTGACCAATGAGCTGCCCAGCCCACAGGTGAGACCACACCCATAGATGGTGAATCTGATCAATGAGTGCTCATTATGAGTTTTTCTTTTCTTTTCGATATCAAAGCATGACAGTTGTATTGGTGTCCAAAACAAAGATAGTTAAATCACTTTTTAACTAGGGTTAGACAGAGTTACATAACCTTTTCTGCGCTCTCAGGCACAGAATAAAGTTGAATGTTATTGCAGTGAGAACACACAATACTAATCAAGAGCAAGCCTTTATGTTCAGACGACCTCGGCTGAAAGTCGTTGAACAACCTCAACAAAACCCTTTCCTGTAAATGTCTACTGCCAATAATTGACAGTTGCTGATAAGAATGACAAGTCTCTTTAAACGTGACAATACCTTTACTCCAGTCTATTTTAGTGAAGATGAGATTGTCCCAGAAAGACAGACAGTGCATGTCAGCCTGTACGTCACAGACTCAAGGTTATTCCTTCCTACTCTATCAGACTGTCAGACTGTTATTCCTTCCTACTCTATCAGACTGTCAGACTGTTATTCCTTCCTACTCTATCAGACTGAACAACCCTATGTGTCCGACGTGAGATCAACTAGCCATGGTAATTGTAACAGTTTCCTAGTTTTCTGACCGGCAATATACGTATCAGCCACATATCTTTATCAGCCTATAGATAAGATCGAGTTATGGCGTCGGCAGTAATTATCTACGGTATAGAGAACCATAATTCCATTTGTTCATCCCGTCTGTACATTGATGTGATGTGCCACTTTGCGTGCGACGGCGACCTTGGTTTCAAACTCGCCCTCTTTCTCTCTCTCTCTCTCTCTCCTCCATATCCTCTTTTCCTATCTCCTCCTAGGGTACGAAGATGAGTGCTCCGTGGGCCAACCCGGAGCACTTTGCCCAGAGGCAGGAGTGTGTGAACAGCTTCGCCAGCTGGTTCGGATACATGCCCCTGGTCCACTCCCAGTTCCGCCTGGACCCCCTGCTCTTCAAGGACCAGGTGTCTGTCCTGCGAAAGAAGTACAAGGACCTGGAACGTGCCTGACGGACCAACAGACGGATAGAGGAATACAGTGTGGAGGCCTGGTCTGGTGGTTAAATGTAGACAGACAGACAGACAGACCCTGGTGGACTGATCTGATGATGAAAGAGGGAGAAAGGGGACCTAAAGCATAGAGCTAGACTCCGCCTCCAGGGGTCTGAGACAACACGCTATTTGAGGAGGAAAATATGGACGAGGCCTAATGTCTCTTGTGACTGGTTCTCCGTTGGTAATGGATGGGTGAATGAACACTTGTTGAAGATGTCAACCACTCCCATTGTAGTCTGAATGAAGGGGGACAGTATTTCATGTCGAAGGAAGGCGCCAAACGGACAGTTGCTGGTGCAGTGCACTGCAGCTGGTGCATTTCTGCAGTACATCTGGGAGTTGGGACAGTTGTAAAGCAATTGATTCATTTCGCATCACGTAACTGTAAGACCAATAAAAACATTTCCCAAGTGCAAATGGTGGTAGTCAACTCGCATGTAGACCTTTTCACGTCACAAAGCATTACTTCGACTGCATTCACCCGACCCTCCAAGGTATCAAAGGCAAAGCAAACATTTCTCACAAAATCAGTGTTTTTACAATGTGTTTATTTTGCGGAAAAAGTCTCACCTATTGCTTGTGGTTTCTTTCGAGAGTGTGCAAAAATGGACTCCTCAGCAGTCGGCATGCAAGGTTCTCAACCTTTAAGGTAAACAGGTGTGTTGCCCAGCACTCAGGAAGCAAATCGCATTAATGATGCTAAGACACGCACACCTGAGATAAATAGCTGCCATGGGCTAATTTACGATGAGATCCCATTGTCTTCAACTCAGGTCACAGGTGACACTCACTAGTGTTGGAACACGAAGAATAAGGGCAGATGTTAAGCACTGACACTAGATCAGCCTCTTGTGCACTGAGTGGACTTCATAACACTGAATTCAAGTTTATTTAGCTGGTCCTGAGTCAGTGATTATCAGCCCCAAAAAAGGCTGAGGAAAACATATGTAGTTAAAAAAAAAAAGATAAGCAGTGCACGCTAACCAAGGTTGCCAGGTGCACGGTGTTTCCTGTGGCTGGCTTCCGGGTTGGATGCGCTCTGTGTTAAGAAGCAGTGCGGCTTGGTTGGGTTGTGTATCGGAGGACGCATGACTTTCAACCTTCGTCTCTCCCGAGCCCGTACGGGAGTTGTAGTGATGAGACAAGATAGTAGCTACTAACAATTGGATACCGTGAAATTAGGGAGAAAAAGGGGTAAAAATTCAACAAAAACTTTAAAAAAGTTAACTCAGTTGTAAAGGTAGAAGTTTTCGGTGATCTATCTCACACCAGAACAACAATGGTTGGAAGTACTAGGGCCTAGAGTTTTCTGGGTCAGGAAAAACTCATGGCCCCTAGTGGGAGGGCATTGTGAAGTGCAGTGAGAGAGGGTTGGCGGGAGGGGTTGAGGTCATCTGTGATGTTATTTCCTGAGTGTCAGCAAGGCATTGACGTCCCATAGCAAGTTCCTCATCTGGTCCAGAATCTTAATCTCCTAGTTCTTCTGCCTTACCTCTTGTGGGTGGGACCATGACACACAGAACCCAATTAGAATCAATGAAATGTACTAGCTGTTGGTTTTCATTCAACAAACAATATTGAAATCAGTGACATAGAGGGGGAGTGGACCAGTCACAAACCTCCAGCACTTCTTGTCTCTCCGGGTTTACAGCTGGACTGCAGGGCTCCACTCTCGCAGGGCTCCATCTCCTCTCCTACATATACACTAAGTTCCTCACGTCACTGACACACGTCAAAACAACTGCACGACAAGTAATATTGTCAAAGGTGACATAGACAGAAAAACAGATAAGAGCTTGTGTATAGACAGAAAGACAAACGTGTGCTTGATTCACACTAGAGGGCTGACCCGAATCGTACAGGACTGGCTAGGATATTTTATTTTGACATGATCCATTCCAGCATGGGTTCCAGCAACTATGGTGAATGCATAACCAAGCCAGCCCAGTACCGCTTGGGCAGGGTTAATGGAGTGAAAGGGTAATGGAGGGATGCTGTACATAGACCGAAATTGAATTGAGCCCTACCTCTGGGAGTTCTTCCTGCAGGTCAGAGGTCATCTCCACACTGCGCTCATAGAGGAGGCGGAGCTTGCGGAGGAGCAGGGCCAGCGGATGGAGGTGCTCCTGGAGTTTCCCGAAGCGGTCCTGATACACAGCCTGGCTCTGGGTCACCCCGTTAGGCAGCTGACACACAGGGGGGACAACCACAGAATGAGGCTCAATACTATATTGCATAAACAGTATTGCTGTATATTGAATCTCTATGGGGAAACGCTTGATGAGACCGACAGAGAGCACAACTATATATTACCTGTGTGGCTCTTGTGATCTGGAAGATCTCCATAGTGAGTGTGATGACGTCCTGGATGGTCTCCTGGCTGATGCGACAGAGTAACAAGGGAGATCTCTCTCAGGGCTCCCTGAGGGGGCATAGGGAGCTGGACGGGGCCTAGGGGCAGGTGGTACTGCTGCTGCTGGGGGAGCATCCCAGCCAGACCAAGCCCCTTCTGAAGTAAGGGTATAGCCGTATCGGATCTAGGGAGAGAAAAGGGGAGGTCAAAGGGCAAGAGGAGGTGTGGCACAGGTAAGCAATCACTCTTTTTTTGGTATATTTTACCCCCTTTTTCGATCTTGTCTCATCGCTGCAACTCCCCAATGGGCTCGGGAGGCAAAGGTCGAGTAATGCGTCCTCCGAAACATGACCAGCCAAACCGCGCTTCTTAACACCCGCCCGCTTAACCCGGAAGCCAGCCGCACCAATGTCTCGGAGGAAACACTATTCACCTGAGAACCGAAGTCAGCCAGCAGGCGCCCGGCCCTCCACAAAGAGTTGCTAAGACGCGATGAGCCTAGTTAAAGCCCCCCCGGGCCAAACCCTTCCCTAACCGGGGAAATTGTGCGCAACCCTACGGAACTCACAGTCACGGCAGGTTGTGATACAGCCCGGGATCAAACCCGGGTATGTAGTGACGCTTCTAGCAGTATTAGACTGCTGCGCCACTCTGGAGGACTCGCACAAGAAGCTTTTATCAAACATGAAAATCAAAGTAATACTGCTTACTTAACTAACCAAAGATTTGTTAAACCAAGCTAAAGATATTTGGGGAGGCATTTACTCGTGCGGCTCAGTTGGTGGAGAATGGTGCCTGCAACACCAGGGTTGTGGGTTCGATTCCCACGGGGGGACCAGTACGAAAAAGTATAAATCTGTATGCACTCACTACTGTATAAGGATAAGAGTGTCTAAATGACTAAAATGTAAATAATAACAACAGCACCCTTGTTATGCTAGATGCCCCAATAATGGACTAATGGAGCCTAACGTTACTCCTTTATAGTCCAAGGACATGTTCTGTTTTAAAGGCGAATTGGCTCTGGAAGCCAAAACAGCCAAATAGTCCATCTAAACACGAATCGATTCTCAATTGCGGTACGGTTCTAGAAACATATATCCTTCTACTTTCATATCACATTAAAATAATCTCACAAATGTAAAATATAGACTTACCATTTTAACCGATTTTAACAGTTGCAGCCGACAGTCTGTTTTCAGTGTCATGTTTGTGCCGTTCTTCTGTTTACACACAGGTGTGTAATTCTATATGGTTATTCTATATTATAAACTGGGTGGTTCGAGCCCTGAATGCTGATTGGCTGACAGCCGTGGTATATCAGACAGTATACTTACTGTACCACGGGGATGACAAAACATGTATATTTATTCCTCTAGTTACATTGGTAACCAGTTTATAATAGCAATAAGGCACCCCAGGATTTGTGATATATGGCCAATATACCGAGGCTAAGGGCTGTGTCCAGGCACTCCGTGTTGTGTCGGATGCCACACCTCATCGATCCTTATTGCTTTATTATAGCATGGCATTGTTGAATAATCCTTTTTGATTGGCTTGAAGGGCATTCTAGAGCCTGCATTATTTCACTATAACGCACGGTATATTTGCGAGATAGAATTCAATGGCTAGTTCATTTTTGCATGTGTTGTATGAGCTGCTTTTGAAAGCAAAAGTCGAATTGAAAACAGAATTGGTATTGTTGAATACGATTTTCATAATAGCAAGCTAGGACTGATGGTTTGGTTAGCTAAACTAGCAAGTCTGTTAGCTACAGTAGTTGCTGTGGTTACCAAACTATCTATTAAACTTCTCATCTACTTCAGTGGATGTTGAACACATAGTGGCCAATGTGTTCAATTATTGCCATGGCAGAAAAGAGATAATCCTCTCTGGGCTGTATGTGTTCTCTGGAGAATAATGCAACGCCGTGGAAGGGCAACTTTAACAACTGACAACAGGGTCCAAGGAGTGACGGAGAAGAGCCAGTGGGACCTGAAGCACCATCTATCTTCCAAGGCGTTTTACAAGCCTGGATGACTGTAATGGCATACCAGGAAACACACACAGCTCTTCAGAGAGAATACAAGGGCTCCTCAAAAATGACACAGAGTTTTCATTGCGTATAGCGTACCTGAGTCGTAGATGAAAACACACGTTGTAACGTATTTGTGAAATAAGGCATTTATCTTGTCAATTTTAAGATTTCTTTTTATTCTTTCACAACAATAATAAACATATATGTTGACATAACTCTGTAATGTTTTTATATAATTATTTTGAAAAAACTGTTGTTTGAAATGTGTTTTTATGGCACAAATAGGGACCAAAGATACTATACTAAACATATGTATAAAATGCAACATGTTAAGTGTTGGGAACATGTTTCATGAGCTGAAATAAAATATCCCAGAAATGTTCCATTATGCACAAACAACGTATTTCTCACGAATTTGGTGCACAAATTTGTTTGTTTGCCAAGATAATCCATCCACCTGAAAGGTGTGGCATATCAAGAAGTTGGTTAAATAGCATGATCATCACACAGGTGCACCTTCTCCTGGGGACAACAAAAGGCCATGAGCAGTTTTGTCACACAACACAATTCTACAGATGTTGAGGGAGCGTGCATTTGGCATGCTGACTGCAGGAATGTCCACCAGAGCTGTTGCCAGGGAACTGAATGTTCATTTTTCTACCATAAACCACCTCCAATGTCTTTTTAGAGAATTTGGCAGTACGTCCAACCAGCCTCACAACCGCAGACCACGCGCCAGCCCAGGACCTCCACTGAGGATTATTTCTGTCTGTAATAAAGTCCCTTTTGTGGGGAAAAACTCCTTCTGATGGGCTGGGCCTGGCTCCCAGCTAGGTGAGACTATGCCCTCCCAGGCCCACCCATGGCTGCTCCTCTGCCCAGTCATGTGAAATCCATAGATTAGAGCAGAATACTTTTTTTTTTCAATTGACTAATTTCCTTATATGAACTGTAACTCAGTAAAATCGTTGAAATTGTTGCATGTTCCGTTTATATTTTTGTTCAGTATAGTAAAACAACAAAGGCTAAGGTCTATTTTTCTCAATTTCCTCCTAACTGACGTGCCCAAAGTAAACTGCATGTTGCTCAGGCCCTGATGCCAGGATATGCATATAATTGGTAACATTGGAAAGAAAACACTCTGAAGTTTGTAGAAATGTTAAAATAATGTAGGAGACTATAACACAATAGATATGGTAGGAGAAAATCAGAAGAAAAAACAACCAGATATTTTTTTTGAGAGACCATGCTCTTCCATTGGAACATATAGGGAAATAATTCAATCTAGCTCCCAGTATGCAATTCCTATGGCTTCCGCTGGGCGTCAGTAGTCTTTGTTCAAGGTTTCAGGCTTGTTTCTTCCAAAATGAGTAAGAAATATGAGTTTTACTACAGGGACACAGACTTGGAAATTAGATGAAGAGGATACGCACCTACTAATATCATTTTCCTATTGAACATACTTCTTTCCGTGTTAAACATTATAGTTTAATTACATTTTAGGGTATCTGAGGATTAAATAGAAACGTATTTTGACTTGTTGAAACAAAGTTTAGGGGTAGATTTTCAAATTAATTTCTCTGCACGTTGAACGAGTGGATTACTCAAATCAATGGCGCCAACTAAACAGACTTTTTGGGGTACAAAGAAGGATTTTATCTAACAAAACGACACTACATGGTATATCTGGGACCCTTTGGATGACAAATCAGAGGAACATTTTCAAAAAGAAAGTGAATATTTAATCGCTATTTGTGAATTTAGGAAAACAGTGCCTGTGGAAAAATATGTTGATATGAGGCGCCGTCCTCAAACAATTGCATGGCATGCTTTAGCTGTAATGTCTACTGTAAATCGGACAGTGCAGATAGATTAACAAGAATTTAAGCTTTTAACCGATATAAGACACTTGTGTCATGACTGTCCTGATCAGGTCAGGCTCCAGGAGACCATAACTCTACAATTTATCTCTCACCCCAACAGAGGAGGAGAGATTTAGGGGTATGAAGATGTGGGGGTTTTATGACCCCTCACACCCATGGTAAATCTTAGGCCACACACAACATTCCTTTGTCCCGTTACTATGGAGAACCAACCTCAGAACATTAAACATGAAATAAAGGGACTTTGGAACAATGGTTTCCATCAGCCACAATGGTGGTCATGACGATAGATGGAATATGGAAATGTATGTCATTTTTGTTTTGTTATTAAAAGTTAATAGATGACGTTATTACGAAAACATTGTAACTGTAAGAGCTTTCCTAGGATATGTTTGATGTTTATATATTGTACGTTGTGTGGAAAATGTCCAAAGCAATCAGGACTCCTGGACATGGGAGGAGATTCTGAACGGTAAGGGACCCGGGGCACAGGCTGGAGAATATCGCCGCCCCAAGGCTGAGCTGGAGGCAGCGAAATCCGAGAGGCGGTGGTATGAGGAGGCAGCCCCAAAAATGGCATGGCGAAGTCAGGTAGGAGACCTGCGCCAACTCCCCGTGCTTACCGTGGAGAGAGAGGGACCGGGCAGGCACCGTGTTATGCCGTGAGGCGCACAGTCATAGCCCGGTGCGGTACATAGCAGAGCCTCGTATCAGCCGGGCTAGAGTGGGCATCGAGCCAGGTGCCCTTGTATTTCGTGGGTGTTTATTTTCTGTGTCTGTGTTCCACACGGAACTGTTTCGGTTGGTTATTTCACGTGTCGTTTATTGTTTTGTTTCAGTGTTCGATTGTTTTAATAAAGAGCATGAACACGTACCACGCTGCGCATTGGTCCTCCGATCCTTACTACTCCTCCTCGTAAGAGGAAGACAGCCGTTACACAGAGAATTGCCCTAAAGGCGGTTACGCCCACTTCTGACCCGAGGGTATAAGACCTGTGAGTTAAGAATTAACATATAAGACTAAGTGACCCAAGCCGCAGCCAAGGTCTAAAAAGTCAACGAACCCAAAACGCAACACAAGGTTGAAAACAAATAAATATTTTTTCTATCCAAGCTACGGATGAGTAGCTGTGTCTAAGCGGGGGAATTCAAGCCGGACCATCTAGCCTCCACTCTCCATCGAATCGTGGTATCTATACTGTTTGATTCCTAAGCTGTGAGCTCTGAGCTACAAAGCTGTCTGTCCTCAGAAGACCCCTTCCAGAGCAAGGGCGAGGAAACAGACCACTAAGCCAAAAGGACACTGACATCGTGAGGAGAGTTGCGCCGGAGAAGTGCGTCATTGAGAAGCCTAAACGACCCACGCGGAGCTTCCCATCTGAGACCTCCCACACGTAATTACATCATTATATTCTGACCCATAAGAGCGGCAGTTTGGGGCAAGGCTAGGGTTAAAATAAGCATAGCTGACAAATGCACCCAAATGTACTGTATATTTATCTCGTGTACTTTCTCTTTTTCTCTCTCTTTTAAATCCCCATTTTGGGTGACACGCGCCATAGTGTGTTGGTCCGTTATACTAAGTTCTAACCAATATCATAGACTGTGTTTTGTGTATGTATATCTTTTTATCATCATTTTAGCTTTCTAGTAAATAAATACTCAACTAAGATTGGTGTGGTACGAAATCATTGGTGAGACCCGGGTCCGTGCAGATTCCCAGATTATGCGATGTTCAGAACGAGACTGTAGAGGTACACTGCCTTGCGAAAGTATTCGGCCCCCTTGAACTTTGCGACCTTTTGCCACATTTCAGGCTTCAAACATAAAGATATAAAACTGTATTTTTTTGTGAAGAATCAACAACAAGTGGGACACAATCATGAAGTGGAACGACATTTATTGGATATTTCAAACTTTTTTAACAAATCAAAAACTGAAAAATTGGGCGTGCAAAATTATTCAGCCCCTTTACTTTCAGTGCAGCAAACTCTCTCCAGAAGTTCAGTGAGGATCTCTGAAGGATCCAATGTTGACCTAAATGACTAATGATGATAAATACAATCCACCTGTGTGTAATCAAGTCTCCGTATAAATTCACCTGCACTGTGATAGTCTCAGAGGTCCGTTAAAAGCGCAGAGAGCATCATGAAGAACAAGGAACACACCAGGCAGGTCCGAGAAGAAGTTTAAAGCCGGATTTGGATACAAAAAGATTTCCCAAGCTTTAAACATCCCAAGGAGCACTGTGCAAGCGATAATATTGAAATGGAAGGAGTATCAGACCACTGCAAATCTACCAAGACCTGGCCGTCCTTCTAAACTTTCAGCTCATACAAGGAGAAGACTGATCAGAGATGCAGCCAAGAGGCCCATGATCACTCTGGATGAACTGCAGAGATCTACAGCTGAGGTGGGAGACTCTGTCCATAGGAAAACAATCAGTCGTATCTTGCACAAATCTGGCCTTTATGGAAGAGTGGCAAGAAGAAAGCCATTTCTTAAAGATATCCATAAAAAGTATCATTTAAAGTTTGCTACAAGCCACCTGGGAGACACACCAAACATGTGGAAGAAGGTGCTCTGGTCAGATGAAACCAAAATTGAACTTTTTGGCAACAATGCAAAACGTTATGTTTGGCGTAAAAGCAACACAGCTCATCACACTGAACACACCATCCCCACTGTCAAACATGGTGGTGGCAGCATCATGGTTTGGGCCTGCTTTTCTTCAGCAGGGACAGGGAAGATGGTTAAAATTGATGGGAAGATGGATGGAGCCAAATACAGGACCATTCTGGAAGAAAACCTGATGGAGTCTGCAAAAGACCTGAGACTGGGACGGAGATTTGTCTTCCAACAAGACAATGATCCAAAACATAAAGCAAAATCTACAATGGAATGGTTCAAAAATAAACATATCCAGGTGTTAGAATGGCCAAGTCAAAGTCCAGACCTGAATCCAATCGAGAATCTGTGGAAAGAACTGAAAACTACTGTTCACAAATGCTCTCCATCCAACCTCACTGAGCTCGAGCTGTTTTGCAAGGAGGAATGGGAAAAAAGGTCAGTCTCTCGATGTGCAAAACTGATAGAGACATACCCCAAGCGACTTACAGCTGTAATCGCAGCAAAAGGTGGCGCTACAAAGTATTAACTTAAGGGGGCTGAATAATTTTGCACGCCCAATTCTTCAGTTTTTGATTTGTTAAAAAAGTTTGAAACATCCAATAAATGTCGTTCCACTTCATGATTGTGTCCCACTTGTTGTTGATTCTTCACAAAAAAATACAGTTTTATATCTTTATGTTTGAAGCCTGAAATGTGGCAAAAGGTCGCAAAGTTCAAGGGGGCCGAATACTTTCGCAAGGCACTGTAACTGGTTGATTAGCGACTGTTGTAAAATCGATATTCTGATATTCTTTGAGTTAGTTTGGGAAATAGAAACTCAATAAAACTATTTTTCCCATGGTGCCCCAGGTTAATGAGGTAATAATTGCTTGATTAATTTAATCACGCAATTAGAAACCTTTAATCATTCGATGAGCAACAGTCGTCACATTAACTAATACAACGTCACTTGTATGTACTTAGATGTTTAATATCCATAATTTGTTTGATTATTTATTTGAATTGCGCGCCCTCCAGATTCCCCCGGAAGTTGCCCCGCCAGCAGGACGCCTAGCCTTATACAACAGAATATCTGAACTTCATTGTCTGATCTGATTGGCAACGACGTTCAGATATTCTGCGGCATTCAAACATTTTTCTACCAGTATCACTGGGGCCCATGTCTACAACTAAAACACACCCTACAACCTCAAACTGCCACCACAGTAATTACGTTAGATTTCAGCAAGTCACTCTATTTCATGGAATTGGAGGTCTACCACGTGAAGTGGCCACTCATTTATTGAAATGTTTTTACTCCAAACACACAGGCTCCCAGTGGAGAAATGGAAAGAGTGCCAACAAAAGAGGAGAGGTGTTAATGTTACCTTGATTAATTAACTTAGCTATATATGTAACAGTATGGCTAACAAACAATAACATTCACTCAACTTGGTTTATTTTGCTAATTCAACGCTATTCATGTCAATCCTTATCCCAGTCTGCTGTTCCCACATGCTTCAAGAGGGCCACCATTTCCTGTTCCCAAGAAAGCTAAGGTAGCTGAGCTAAACGACTACCGTCATCATGAAGTGCTTTGAGAGACTAGTCAAGGACCATATCACCTCCACCCTACCTGACACCCTAGACCCACTCCAATTTGCTTACCGCCCAAATAGGTCCACAGACGATGCAATCTCAACCACACTGCACACTGCCCTAACCCATTTGGACAAGAGGAATACCTATGAGAGAATGCTGTTCATCGACTACAGCTCAGCATTTAACACCATAGTACCCTCCAAACTCGTCATCAAGCTCGAGACCCTGGGTCTCGACCCCGCCCTGTGCAACTGGGTACTGGACTTCCTGACGGGCCGCCCCCAGGTGGTGAGGGTAGGTAACAACATCTCCACCCCGCTGATCCTCAACACTGGGGCCCCACAAGGGTGCGTTCTGAGCCCTCTCCTGTACTCCCTGTTCACCCACGACTGCGTGGCCACGCACGCCTCCAACTCAATCATCAAGTTTGCGGACGACACTACAGTGGTAGGCTTGATTACCAACAACGACGAGACTGCCTACAAGGAGGAGGTGAGGGCCCTCGGAGTGTAGTGTCAGGAAAATAACCTCACACTCAACGTCAACAAAACTAAGGAGATGATTGTGGACTTCAGGAAACAGCAGAGGGAACACCCCCCTATCCACATCGATGGGACAGTTGTGGAGAGGGTAGTAAGTTTTATGTTCCTCGGCGTACACATCACAGACAAACTGAATTGGTCCACCCACACAGACAGCATCGTGAAGAAGGCGCAGCAGCGCCTCTTCAACCTCAGGAGGCTGAAGAAATTCGTCTTGTCACCAAAAACACTCACAAACTTCTACAGATGCACAATCAAAAGCATCCTGTCGGGCTGTATCACCGCCTGGTACGGCAACTGCTCCGCCCACAACCGTAAGGCTCTCCATAGGGTAGTGAGGTCTGCACAACGCATCACCGGGGGCAAAGTACCTGCCCTCCAGGACACCTACACCACCCGATGTCACAGGAAGGCCATAAAGATCATCAAGGACAACAACCACCCGAGCCACTGCCTGTTCACCCCGCTATCATCCAGAAGGCGAGGTCAGTACAGGTGCATCAAAGCTGGGACCGAGAGACTGAAAAACAGCTTCTATCTCAAGGCCATCAGACTGTTAAACAGCCACCACTAACATTGAGTGGCTGCTGCCAACACACTGACTCAACTCCAGCCACTTTAATAATGGGAATTGATGTAAAATATATCACTAGCCACTTTAAACAATGCTACTTAATATAATGTTTACATACCCTACATTATCCATCTCATATGTATATGTATATGTATATACTGTACTCTATCATCTACTGCATCTTTATGTAATACGTGTATCACTAGCCACTTTAAACTATGCCACTTTGTTTACATACCCTACACTGCTCATCTCATATGTATATACTGTGCTCGGTACCATCTGCTGCATCTTGCCTATGCCGTTCTGTACCATCACTCATTCATATCTTTATGTACATATTCTTTATCCCTTTACACTTGTGTGTATAAGGGAGTAGTTTTGGAATTGTTAGGTTAGATTACTTGTTGGTTATTACTGCATTGTCGGAACTAGAAGCAAAAGCATTACGCTACACTCGCATTAACATCTGCTAACCATGTGTATGTGACAAATAAATTTGATTTGATTTGCTATGTAACTGTAATTTACACAAGTAAATGCTAAATCTGACTTTGAGAAACATAAGTCATTGGACAAAGGCGTCTTCTGGAGAGTTTTAAGAGACCCAACTCTCAGTCTGAACATTAACACTCAACGCTAGCAGTACATTATGGAAGCATAATGACCTCATCTTTCAGATCAGCACATAGCCATGGGAAGTAGGAGTGCTGAGCACCCCCTGAAAAATCTGAAAAATCCATTGTCAGTAACAATGCAAAACATGTCCATATTACACCAGCTACGAGTTATGGAAAACACTAGTTTACGGGATATTACAGTGAACTTTGACCTAATGTAATTACATTTTAACTTAGTAAAATTGAATGCTAAACATTTGGTCGTCTGCCGCTATTAGATCACTAATCCATTGTCACTAACATTGCAAAGCGTAACATGTCCATATTATGCCAGCTGAAAGATGGCTACTTGTTTCAAGATAACTTCTTCAGTCAGAATATTGTTTTCGAACAATTTGCCCGCTTAAGTACATGTCAATATAGTTGTCACCTTCAGTCTCGTTTTGTGTTTAAACACAAAGAGTTGCTTAACGTTGGCTTGCTAAATAGTTAATGAAATACTATGAAGCAAGTTAGGTAGTGAAATAAAAACATATATTTAACGGTGTAAAGTGGTGTCTTTTCAAAGCAAATCAAATCAAATTTATTTATATAGCCCTTCGTACATCAGCTGATATCTCAAAGTGCTGTACATAAACCCAGCCTAAAACCCCAAACAGCAAGCAATGCAGGTGTAGAAGCACGGTGAATTGGAAAAACTCCCTAGAAAGGCCAAAACCTAGGAAGAAACCTAGAGAGGAACCAGGCTATGAGGGGTGGCCAGTCCTCTTCTGGCTGTGTCGGGTGGAGATTATAACAGAACATGGTCAAGATGTTCAAATGTTCATAAATGACCAGCATGGTCGAATAATAATAAGGCAGAACAGTTGAAACTGGAGCAGCAGCACAGTCAGGTGGACTGAGGATAGCAAGGAGTCATCATGTCAGGTATTCCTGGGGCATGGTCCTAGGGCTCAGGTCCTCCGAGAGAGAGAAAGAAAGAGAGAATTAGAGAGAGCATATGTGGGATGGCCAGTCCTCTTCTGGCTGTGCCGGGTGGAGATTATAACAGAACATGGCCAAGATGTTCAAATGTTCATAAATGACCAGCATGGTCGAATAATAATAAGGCAGAACAGTTGAAACTGGAGCAGCAGCACGGCCAGGTGGACTGGGGACAGCAAGGAGTCATCATGTCAGGTAGTCCTGGGGCATGGTCCTAGGGCTCAGGTCCTCCGAGAGAGAGAAAGAGAGAAGGAGAGAATTAGAGAACGCACACTTAGATTCACACAGGACACCGAATAGGACAGGAGAAGTACTCCAGATATAACAAACTGACCCTAGCCCCCCGACACATAAACTACTGCAGCATTAAATACTGGAGGCTCCAAACAACTGGGATCTCGGAAAACGAGTTCCAACTGGGAAAAAAATCTAATTGATACGGTCATCCAACTCAGAATTCCAATATGGCTGCCAATGCAATGCCATATATGGATATGTGTGTGTGTGAGACGTCTGAACTCAGTAGCTCTACTCTCATTGGTCCTAATGATTTGTTTACATTTTTTGCAACCTCACCCATCTAGTTATTTGTAGCTAGCTAGCTAGTGTTAGCTAAACAATTGCCAGCAGATCGTTTTGTGAATAGAACTTGTGTGTATCGCAATCAGATTAAATTGTATTCAATATTTTTTGTTGCAAACTAGCTAAGTAGCTATCTATCTATACCCATTTTTAACGAGCCATATCTCTTGACTGTGTTGCAGGCTACATGCATATGTATGGTGTTAAACAAGGTGTTATAAGAGGTGTTATATTAAATTTACCTGCACATGTACCTAGCTACCAGCCTGTAACTATATTGCAGTGTCTTTCAGAGTCAATATTAGAGATTCAACAAGGTTGTTTTGAGACCTAACAAACATTGTTTATCAAAACCAATTTAAAATACAAAAACAACAAACCACAACAGGACATTTCCTTAATCCCACCTGGCCTATCAGAGGTTAAGATGGAGCCACCAGCAAATTGCTTACACCTATCCAATACTTCTAGATCTACACAACAAGTGTCTAAGGGCTATGGTTTATTTGGGTTTCAGAGATTAGTGCCAATGGACCAGGCCCAGATCAACACTGCATTTATGTGGTCTAATGGCCAACCCCACAATAACAACAGACTCTATCTGCGCTATTAGGTATAATAGGCCTGACTATACTAGGGCTAGTAGGGATCAGGCTTTCCTGACCTGTCTTGGCATGTAGGGCATTGGTCACCAACCCTGTTCCCGGAGAGCCACAGGGCATGCAGTGGAGGGTTTGTAAGTGTTGGGCTTGAACCCGCTGCTTACCCTACAGCTCCACATGGTTAAACAGTGTCTAATGTGATGTCGCAGCATGCTATTTATTTACTCTACAACACAGCTACAAGTTTAAGAGCAGGTAAGGTAAGTCGACTAGGCCTACTTATTATAGGCAGGGTTGGATGATGACCACTTAGTACCCGCAGGGCAGGTCATCAGTTACCTTGGTCTTTAAGGGGAGGGCAATATCTGCACTTGCAACGTCATCGTAGGTTAAGACTGATTCGCCAGTGTGTGTTAGCATTAATAACTGCATTGAAACCTGAAATGTTTATTTGTAAATGTTTCATGATGTATCTGATCAATTATGTGCTGGAGGGGTCTCAGGCACTGCATCTCAGTGCTAGAGGCGTCACTACAGACCCTGGTTCGATCCCAGGCTGTATCACAACCGGCCCTGATCGGGAGTCCCATAGGGCAGCGCACAATTGGCCCAGCATAGTCCAGGTTATTAGGGGAGTATTTGGCCGAGGTAGGCCGTCATTGTAAAATAATTATTTATTTTTAACTGACTTGCCTAGTTAAAGAAAGGTTAAATAAATAAATAATAATATTGATCTCTCTTTCTCTAGTTCAAGAGCCAAGGAGAGAGGATGTGCATGGAGAGGAGGCCCAACCCACAATGTGTTTATGCACTTTTGTAGATCACTTGCTCTGACCCAAATGATAAAAGATTCCACCAGGATACGTGAAAGAGTGCAAAGTACGATTGACTTAATATTGGTGTCTGATAAATCTAAAATATCGCAGAGTAGAGTAATAGTATTTGGACTCAAAAAATACTGTGTTGAAAATTTTAGGGAGGAAGTGGGTACAATTGACTGGCCACCTGTACTAGATAGTGTATGGGTAGACAGTGCCTGGGAAGTCTTTAAATGTAGATTCCTTGATGTGGTGAATACGATGGCTCACATTAGACGGGTCAGGGAAAAGCAGAGATCTAGCCCTTGGTTTAATCATGAGATTCTAGAATCTATCCAAGCACGGAATAAGGCCTTTAAAAAATGTAAGAACTCTCAAGAGCAGCATGATTTTGTCCTATATAAACATCACAGAAATGAAGCACAGAGCAGGATGGATGAAGCTAAGAGGGGTTACTCTGCTGAGAAAATAATTGAGAACAGAAATGACCCTAAAAAGCTTTGGAAATCATTTAAGGAACTAGGCTGTAGTAGTACTACCAAAAACAAACCAAACAGTATTGGACTGAACATCAAGGGGGAGATGGTATATGAAAACGCAGATTGTCAATGAATACAACTCTTTTTTTTTACTTCTGTTGCTAGCAAGCTGGTTAGCAAGCTGCCCACCAGTTCTGGTTCGTATGGAAGCAACCAAGTCAAGAACTATTCTGTAGAGTTAGGGGTTCAGCCAAACACTTTTAATTTTGCAAAGGTAGCAACAGCCAAAATAGTCAGTATGCTGGCAGAGTTTAAATGCTCCCAAGCCACAGGCCTGGATAATATTCCTGCAAGGTTTCTTATAGATTCTGCTGAGCAAATTGGCCCTTGTATTAGGCACATCATTAATCTCTCTCTTGAACAAGGCACCTTTTCCAGGGACATGAAACAAGCTAAAGTTATACCTCTGTATAAGAACGGGATAAAGTCTGACCCTGGGAATTATAGGCCTGTATCTATCCTCTGTGTAACATCAAATATCCTGGAAAGAGTTGTACATGAGGAAATGTATGAACATGTTAACAAACAGGGTCTAACGTATGAATTTCAGTCGGGTTTTTAGAAAAACATACTCCACTGATTCATGTCTACTTTACTTGACTGACTTCATCAGGAAAGAGATTGATGAGGGAAATATGGGTGGGATGGTAATGCTTGACCTACAGAAGGCCTTTGATACAGTTAACCACTGTCTCCTAATATCCAAACTGGAGGCACTGGGGTTAAGCAGTATCCCTCTAGGCTGGGTAAAGTCCTATTTATCAGGAAGGGAGCAAGTAGTAGAGGTTAATGGTTCATTTTCTCAGGCAAAACCAATGAGTTGTGGCGTTCCGCAGGGAAGCGTGCTTGGGCCTCTGCTGTTTTTATTGTACATTAATGATATGAAAAATGCTTGTTCTTGCCATCTTTTTCTTTATGCGGATGACTCCACACTTCTGGTGTCTCACAAAAGTAAAACTATGTTGGAGAGCCTACTTAGCACTGAGCTTACTAATATTAGCAAATGGCTTGGAGATAATAAGCTATCTCTGCACTTAGGGAAAAGTGAAGCAATTATTTTTGGATCCAAACCTAAATTGTGTAGGTCGTCTGAAATCAGAGTGGAGTTAGGGGGTGAGGTGCTGACTACTAAAACCTCTGTTAGCTACTTGGGGTGTAACCTTGATGGAAGCTTGGGAGGTGTGAGTATGGCCAATAAAGTGCTAGAGAAGGTTAATGCCAGGACTACATTTTTGGCTAGAAAGTCCAAGCTGCTTGATAAGGACTCCATGAAAGTGCTAGCTACTGCCCTCATTCAATGCCATTTTTACTGTGCTAGTACTTCCTGGTTTGGGGACTTATCTAAACTTATGAAGGGGAAGCTCCAGATAGCCCAGAATAAGCTGATCAGGGTAGTATTGAAGGTGAGTCCACATACTTACATAGGCAGTAGCTGCTTTCAGGAACAAAAGTGGCTGCCTGTTGAGGCTAGGGTGTCACAGAATAGACTAGGTTTGGTTTACAGGAGTATTTATGGTCCTGCGCCCAGATATCTAAGTGATTACTTTCCTCGTGTTAGGGATGCACACAATCACAGCACCGGATCAGGTGTTGCTGATGTGTGCTTATACAGGTTCAGGAGTAATGCTGGGAAAGGTACTTTCTTGTATACTGGAGCCTCAGAATGGAATGAGTTGCCTCTGCCCATAAAAACAATGTCCTCTCTGGGCAGTTTTAAAAAATAAAGTAAAAATATGTTTGATGTCCTCTGTGCCCGTATGAATAACCCCTATGATGTAACTGGAATGATGAGATAGATGTTCTTCTTCTCTGTTTTTGTGTTATTATTTCACTGCAATACTGTGTTGGATCTTGTCTAGCCATCTTGTCTCAAGAGGACCACAATGGAAATAAGTTCCAGACTTTATTGTGTGTTATCCTCGATGATTTTATTAATGTGCATGTATGGCTTTTTCAAGTTTTATGTGAGCTTGTTTTTTTTTTTAATGGTCGAATGAATAAAACATTTTTTTTTTAAAAGGAGGGACGTGGAGAGAAAGATAAGTACAATTTCACCAATATGAAATGGTGGCAGCATCTCACACTAAGCAGTGAGATCTCCCCTTCAAATTCAAAGCACACTGCACAACGTGTCCTGATAATAGCCTTCACACTGAGCAATTTCACAAGCTGATTGTTTACAATTGAGTCTCTTCCTTCCTTCTGTGTGTACGATAGCTGTAAATACATTGGGAGACGATGAAGGCCATTCTAATAATGTTGTTGACCCAGCCATACTGTACTAGCAACAACAAAAAAATAATTTCTATTTTATTCAACTTTGTTCAATTCTATATACTATAAAATAATATAAAATAAGCAAATATTGGCTGTTAAATGGTTGGGAAGCTCCTGTTTTCTGATTGGAGGAGATGGGCAAAATGATGGGGGGGAGGAAGGTCAACGTCATTATGACCGTTTCTATTCCACAGTAGCCTGTCAAGTACAATATAATTTTGTTATTTGACAGATATAGTGACAATATAGGTCTGTAAAGAAAAATGATAAATTAAGGCTAACAGATCATTTGACCTTATCGAACTAAGAATATGTTCCAATAGAATATTGCCTATATTTGTGACTTTATAAGTGTATAAGTGTATAAGTGTTGATAAAAGGACTGGATATCTTGTGGTTAACAGGGTCTGTGAAGTCTACAGTGTGCAACCCTTTTGGGTAATGTAGAACAGAAAAGCATTCACAAATTTCTACAAATTCTCCAAAATAAGCCATGATCATAGTTGGGGTAAGGGTTTAGTGTTTAAGAATTATGCAATAAGGCCCGAGTGGGCGTGGTGTATGACCAATATTCCACAGCTAAGGGTTGGTCTTGCTACAACACAACGCGGAGTGCCTGGACACAGCCCTTAGCCGTGGTATATTGTCCATATATCACAATCCCCGAGGTGCCTTGTTGCTATTATAAACTGTTTACCAATGGAATTAGAGCAATAAAAATGAGTGTTTTGTCATACTTGGGGTATACGGTCTGATATACCACAGCTGTCAGCCAATCAACATTCAGGGCTTGAACCGCCACGTTTACAATGGAGAATATACTACGTTTGCATTACATTTAGTCTTCATTTCAGCTACCTCTCTTACTAGCCCCTGGGCTTGTTGAGTTGTTCTCATTCCACAACCTCTTCTGCAAAATGTTATGATTTAGCTTCTTACCCGAAACCATCTCACCGGGTGCATAATGCCTGCAATCTTTCTGGACTTGCGAGAGGCAGAGTGACCTGATAATGGTGTTCTGGTTCCGCAACCAGAAAAGACAGTGCTTATCTGCTACGATTGCCTCATCCAAGCTCAACAATCTGTATAAGGTTTATCAACATACCGGGCACAAAAATGTTTTTTAACCTTACTGGAGTCAGGTCCAAAATTATTGGCACCCTTGATAAAAAATGAGCAAAAAAGACTGTATAAATAAATAATACAAATACTGAGCTATATTGAATGCTAGAAAAATATGGGGAAAATTATATTATTTTTTAGATATTTCAAATATTTAGTTTCGATACCTTTCAATACCTCACCTTGTGAGGATAACGGCACTGAGCCTTTCCCTAAAATGTTTTATGAGATTGGAGAACACATTGGGAGGGATCTTAGACCATTTCTCCATACAGAATCTTCCCAGATCTTTGATATCCTTCGTCTGCGTTTATGGACTGCCCTCTTCAATTTAAACCACAGCTTTTCAATGGGGTTCAAGTCCAGAGACTGAGATGGCCATTGCAAAATGTAAATGTTTTTGTGGCCAATTAACAATTTCTTTGTGGATTTTGAGGTGTGCTTGGGGATATTTTCTTGCGGGAAAGTGTTAATGAACAATTTGGCTTTGTATTCGCACACATCTATTCCCTGCTCTTAAGCAAGAGGACTGAGCTCATTACATCCCACATGGTCATAATAACTCAAATGAATTCAGTTTTGACCCGTTCAAAGCCAGGCTGAAACTCTCCCCCAAAATAGTCTTTATCAACAGGGTCATATTGCCCTTTGAGGGTAGAATGTGGTTTATTAAACATCAAGGAGTAAAACTGTGGGTCAACTGAGACCTCTATGGGTTAACTGAGACTTCTATGGGTTAACCTACTCTTTGGTTTTTGGAGGAACGGTTCTGCATGTAAGTCCATCTCTCGTGAGTTATTAGCTACATGTAAGCCCATCTCTCGTGAGTTATTAGCTACATGTAAGTCCATCTCTCTTGAGTTATTAGCTACATGTAAGTCCATCTCTCATGAGTTATTAGCTACATGTAAGCCCATCTCTCGTGAGTTATTAGCTACATGTAAGCCCATCTCTCGTGAGTTATTAGCTACATGTAAGTCCATCTCTCGTGAGTTATTAGCTACATGTAAGTCCATCTCTCGTGAGTTATTAGCTACATGTAAGTCCATCTCTCATGAGTTATTAGCTACATGTAAGCCCATCTCTCGTGAGTTATTAGCTACATGTAAGCCCATCTCTCGTGAGTTATTAGCTACATGTAAGCCCATCTCTCGTGAGTTATTAGCTACATGTAAGTCCATCTCTCGTGAGTTATTAGCTACATGTAAGTCCATCTCTCATGAGTTATTAGCTACATGTAAGCCCATCTCTCGTGAGTTATTAGCTACATGTAAGCCCATCTCTCGTGAGTTATTAGCTACATGTAAGTCCATCTCTCGTGAGTTATTAGCTACATGTAAGTCCATCTCTCATGAGTTATTAGCTACATGTAAGCCCATCTCTCGTGAGTTATTAGCTACATGTAAGTCCATCTCTCGTGAGTTATTAGCTACATGTACTGTAAGTCCATCTCTCGTGAGTTATTAGCTACATGTAAGTCCATCTCTCGTGAGTTATTAGCTACATGTAAGCCCATCTCTCGTGAGTTATTAGCTACATGTAAGCCCATCTCTCGTGAGTTATTAGCTACATGTAAGTCCATCTCTCGTGAGTTATTAGCTACATGTAAGCCCATCTCTCATGAGTTATTAGCTACATGTAAGCCCATCTCTCGTGAGTTATTAGCTACATATAAGTCCATCTCTCATGAGTTATTAGCTACATGTAAGTCCATCTCTCATGAGTTATTAGCTACATGTAAGCCCATCTCTCGTGAGTTATTAGCTACATGTAAGTCCATCTCTCGTGAGTTATTAGCTACATGTAAGTCCATCTCTCGTGAGTTATTAGCTACATGTAAGTCCATCTCTCGTGAGTTATTAGCTACATGTAAGTCCATCTCTCGTGAGTTATTAGCTACATGTAAGCCCATCTCTCGTGAGTTATTAGCTACATGTAAGTCCATCTCTCGTGAGTTATTAGCTACATGTAAGTCCATCTCTCGCGAGTTATTAGCTACATGTAAGCCCATCTCTCGTGAGTTATTAGCTACATGTAAGTCCATCTCTCGTGAGTTATTAGCTACATGTAAGCCCATCTCTCGTGAGTTATTAGCTACATGTAAGTCCATCTCTCGTGAGTTATTAGCTACATGTACTGTAAGTCCATCTCTCGTGAGTTATTAGCTACATGTAAGTCCATCTCTCGTGAGTTATTAGCTACATGTAAGCCCATCTCTCGTGAGTTATTAGCTACATGTAAGCCCATCTCTCGTGAGTTATTAGCTACATGTAAGCCCATCTCTCGTGAGTTATTAGCTACATGTAAGTCCATCTCTCGTGAGTTATTAGCTACATGTAAGCCCATCTCTCGTGAGTTATTAGCTACATGTAAGTCCATCTCTCGTGAGTTATTAGCTACATGTAAGTCCATCTCTCGTGAGTTATTAGCTACATGCAAGTCCATCTCTCGTGAGTTATTAGCTACATGTAAGCCCATCTCTCGTGAGTTATTAGCTACATGTAAGCCCATCTCTCGTGAGTTATTAGCTACATGTAAGTCCATCTCTCGTGAGTTATTAGCTACATGTAAGCCCATCTCTCGTGAGTTATTAGCTACATGTAAGCCCATCTCTCGTGAGTTATTAGCTACATGTAAGCCCATCTCTCGTGAGTTATTAGCTACATGTACTGTAAGTCCATCTCTCGTGAGTTATTAGCTACATGTAAGTCCATCTCACTAAAAACACCTGTTGCCAGTCAACATAAATAAGGACCGGTGGATCAATTCTCTATATGTTGTCAAGGGGGAAGGATACTGACGATCAAAAAACAACATGTACAGAAATACTGAGATTTAAAAAAAGTACATTTTTAAAAAGCACGAGTAAAAAACACTGACCAAGCTCTGTCCCACTCTCAAAATAATATCACCCAGTAATACACTGGGTAAGTACAACACCGCTCATTCAGCTCTCCTCTCCTTCTTTCCAGCTCATCCTCCACTCTCACCCCAATCTAGGTCAAGTTACCTTCAACCATTGGCAATGGCATCATCAAGTCCTTCTTCCCTTCTCCCCACCTGGGTTCTTAATATGACTGCCCCATCTGGTGGCGGAATGCTGGAACAACAACTCTTTTTTTCCGGGCCAGACTGGGGAGTTTCTCTTGAATCCACAGGTAAATTGTGGGAAAGTCATCGGTTGGCCACACTCCAGGTGGCCGGGGGGATCAAATGCAGCTGGTTGGATGGCAGCGGTGGGTACAGTTGGCAGCCCCCCTCAACTGGAGACTCTGAAACAGAAGAGACAGAAAGAGTTTAGGACTAGACACACTGTGATCTTGGAAATCAAAGCTCTTTACTAAAACATACTTGTTTTAGTGAGTGAGAACGATCATAGTTTTAGTAAGTAAGACTGTTGTTTTGCTGTTCCACTACATGCCATTCTAATCTGTCGTGCTGTGAGCCACTGACCTGTGTGTTCCTCAGGCAGCAGCAGGTGTCTTCTACAGGGGCAGGGTGGTCTGGCTTGGAGCCTCCTGACCTGTGTGTTCCTCAGGCAGTAGCAGGTGTCTTCTACAGGGGCAGGGTGGTCTGGCTGGGAGTCTCATGACCTGTGTGTTCCTCCTCAGCCAGCAGCAGGTGTCTTCTACACGGGCAGGGTGGTCTGGCTGGGAGCCTCCTGACCTGTGTGTTCCTCAGGCAGCAGCAGGTGTCTTCTACATGGGCAGGGGGGTCTGGCTGGGAGCCTCCTGACCTGTGTGTTCCTCAGGCAGCAGCAGGTGTCTTCTACAGGGGCAGGGTGGTCTGGCTGGGAGCCTCCTGACCTGTGTGTTCCTCCTCAGCCAGCAGCAGGTGTCTTCTACAGGGGCAGGGTGGTCTGGCTGGGAGCCTCCTACAGACGCTTTGTGACAGACCACCGCGGTGACATTAAACGCTCACTGCAGGACCAAACACATTCCCATCAGAGACTTCCGCATTTATAAATGATTCATTAACCATTCATAAACTAATTATAAACCCCTTGTAAAAGGAGCCTTATTGTAAAATGCCATTTTGCACCATAACGCTCACAAAATGTTACATGAAGTTATAATAGTTGATAGTATGAGAGTGAAAAGAGAGTAACCCACTCTCCATTTGTTCTTGGCAAAGTTGTTGTTCTTGGCGCTGACAGACTCATGGATGTTCTGATCCACGGCTGTGTCTCCAGTCATCCTGAGAGAGGTTGGGGGGGGGGGGGGGGGGGGCGCGCAATAATATGTGGAAGATGGTGTTGTGTCTTTAGCTAAAAAAAAACACCACCAAGACACACACAACGATTTATGCATCTCTCATCTGAGAGTGGAGGACTACCGTGACCGAGTCGAAGATATCGCCGAGAAAGGGGGGGTGGAGAGAGAGGAACGTGAAAAAAAGAATACATCCAGTTAAACAAGATGTAAAAGACTGAAGACTGGACATACTTAAATTAGGAGTTGTGATGAGGGAGGAAAAATCGATACAGTTACATATCGCAATATTATTTTTGCGCTAATTAGCTGTACCTGCACCAAAACTCCAGGGTTTTTCCATATGCCGAGCAATATGTCTGACACATCGATTTGCAATAAAATCACAGTATCAAATCGCAATACATATTGTATCGGCACCTAACTATCATGATAATATTGTATTGTGACGTCCCTGGCAATTCCCAGCTCTAACCAGGAGTGGACAATCTTAGGCCAATTTATGACTAGTCCATAATGTAATAACTGCCAATAACATAATAGCTTTTTACATTTCTAATGTAATAACCAGTCTCCTGGCCCCTAGCGAAAGATAAAGAGAAAAATAAATAGATAGCTGTAGTACCCATGATACTATAATCCACACCAGCCTCCCCTTTTAGGTGGTTGTCCATCAGACGGAAGTACATCAGAGAGATCAGACCACATAAACAGACTGAAGGAATGAGTGTGTGTGTGTGTTCACCAGGTAGGTGGAGGCACGAGGTGGCTGTGTGTGTGCGACTGCGTGCTGGTGTATGTGTCTATATTAGGACTAACCAGAGACTTGGAGGCTGCGGGATGATTGTAAAGGCACCACCACACGGTCCTTTAGATGTCGATGTACTGAACGAACAGCGCCGCCCGCAGGTCGAGGACGAGCAAGGAACTCAAACAGTTGGCTGCTGTCCAACGTTGAGTTCATGGATCCGGGAGGGACGGACATGTTCTGGAGTGATGATGGCCGGGAGAGGCATAGCCGAGAGACCCACATAGTTACTGCTCCTAGACGGAGGGGGACATACAGTGTGTGTGTTTGTGGTGCAGTGTGAGTTGGCTACAGGAATAAACCTAGGTGTCTGTAGCCTGGTCATAGATTTGGGCTCTTGCCAAGTTAAATGTAAAGGCCACTACAGAGACGGACAGAAGAAGAAGTCAATAAAGGACAGGGTGATGTTCCGAAGGCACAACACGAGAGAAAAACAGTGAAACGGTAGGTACTGTCTGAACTTGTGTAATATCAAATGCTTGTTTCGTTTTTTTCCCGTTGCAACACGTTTTGTTATGGTGTGTGCTCTAATGAACACAACCCAGCTTCAGTAAAGAACATCAGTATAGGACAGCATCAACCGGGTTGAGTTCAGGTGGATGACAATGTACACGTTGAAGATAGTAGTAGGCCTAATGTAATGAGTAGAGATGATATGATTAATTGCTAGATCTACTTTCTGAACTTTCGACAATGTCGTTTTCTACTGAACACAGCCTGGGCACACACACACCAATGAGATTAGACCTACTGTGTTCGGACGTCACACATAACATGTCCATAACATATGGCATTTCGTTGGCAGCATTATTGGATTTTCTATCCGGTGATGTCCCTGGAACCCAGACCGCGTTATACCTCACCTTCCAACCTGAAGATCACTGATGTCATGATAGAACTTCGTATTTTTTCAGAGTTCCCAGTTCTTTTGAGCGCGGCCACTGACTCTTTCCAACAAGACAACCGTGTTAGCTTTTCTAACACGTCACTTCCTGCTTCTAGGGGACTGCATTAGTACATTTCTTCACTAGGGGGTAGTAAAAGCATAGGGAGCAAGGATAGTGAGGGACAGCCCATATTTCTGAGTTTGAGGGAAAGCATAATAAAGAAAAGGGGGTGGAAGATGGACGTCGGCGGTAAAATGGCAGACAGGAAAGAAAGGAGGAAAGAGGAACATTTGTTTAATTATGGAGTGTTGGAGTGCACAAGCCTCCTGGAAGATTTGGTGGAGAAGTGGATCCTTGCCTAATGGCGGATCTCTTTGTGGTTTCAGGGTGGGTGAGGAAGGAGTTGGGCGCAGTTGAATCAGTGAAGGTAACCTGTAGTGCTTGTGATATGTGGTGGGGAGCGTGGTGAAACAGCAGTGTCACTGTCAGTCGTGTTTGAGTTCTGAGTCAGAGTCTCTACCCGACAAAGTCATGTTAGGATTCATCAGTTATCCTGTTAGACTTTTTGTGCCAAATCCGCTGCGTTGTTTCCGGTGCAACATTTATGGTCATGTCGCAGCAGTGTGTAGGAAGGAGATTCCAAGATGTGGGAAGTGTGCAGGCAGGCATGAGGACAGAGGATTTGGTCATTTTGGTGGATAAAGCTGTGTGTTTTAACTGTAGGTGTACTCATGCTGCTGGGGAGTCAGAGTGGTGGCCAGAGTGGCCAGAGTCAGAGTGGCCAGAGTCAGAGTAGTGGCCAGAGTCAGAGTGGCCAGAGTCAGAGTAGTGGCCAGAGTGACCAGAGTCAGAGTAGTGGCCAGAGTGGCCAGAGTCAGAGTAGTGGCCAGAGTCAGAGTAGTGGCCAGAGTGGCCAGAGTCAGAGTAGTGGCCAGAGTGGCCAGAGTCAGAGTGGCCAGAGTCAGAGTAGTGGCCACAGTGGCCAGAGTCAGAGTGGCCAGAGTCAGAGTAGTGGCCAGAGTGGCCAGAGTCAGAGTAGTGGCCAGAGTCAGAGTAGTGGCCAGAGTCAGAGTAGTGGCCAGAGTGACCAGAGTCAGAGTAGTGGCCAGAGTGGCCAGAGTCAGAGTGGCCAGAGTCAGAGTAGTGGCCAGAGTGGCCAGAGTCAGAGTGGCCAGAGTCAGAGTAGTGGCCAGAGTCAGAGTAGTGGCCAGAGTGACCAGAGTCAGAGTAGTGGCCAGAGTGACCAGAGTCAGAGTAGTGGCCAGAGTGGCCAGAGTCAGAGTGGCCAGAGTCAGAGTAGTGGCCAGAGTCAGAGTAGTGGCCAGAGTCAGAGTGGCCAGAGTCAGAGTAGTGGCCAGAGTCAGAGTGGCCAGAGTCAGAGTAGTGGCCAGAGTGGCCAGAGACAGAGTGGCCAGAGTCAGAGTAGTGGCCAGAGTGGCCAGAGTCAGAGTGGCCAGAGTCAGAGTAGTGGTCAGAGTCAGAGTGGCTAGAGTCAGAGTAGTGGCCAGAGTCAGAGTGGCCAGAGTCAGAGTAGTGGCCAGAGTGGCCAGAGTCAGAGTGGCCAGAGTCAGAGTAGTGCAGAAGGTTCTGAGGCAATGAAGAAAGTAGAGGAGGATGGGTCAAGGGTGAGGGATTCTGAGAGGATTCCAGCGAGAGGTAGATTGGTGCCTGTACAGAGGGATTGGCCAACGAGTGATTTATGCCTTGGTGAGGTTGGATTCTTAGCGTTCATAGCAATGGTTATCACAAAAAATAGATGGTGGCAGCTGTATTTGGGTATGTGAGATTTGACTACAGAAAAGATGCAGGGTGTGGTGAGGGGTTGTGTCCCATCGTCAGGGGTTGTGTCCCATCGGCAGTAGCAAATAGGGTCAAAGTAGTGGAATGGGGCAGTGGGTTTTTAATCAGTGTAGGTAGTGGTGTCTAGGGCCATATTTCACTTTCTTAGAGGAACAATACTAATGAAGAGAATTGAATGTAGGTAGGACGTGACTGGATGCGATCCGCCAACCAAATCCCAAAGAAGAAGAAGAAGAAGCATAAGAAGAAGCATAATAAATCACAATTTACAGGCGCAATGGATCCGATCCGTGTACTGTTCGTTCAATCGATATCCAAACTTAAACAACAAAGACGGATAATCACCCTGAACTACACCCCATCGTTCTCTGCAAACATCAAAGCAGTGACTCGCTCCTGCAGGTTCATGCATCCGTAGAGTACCACTCTTCCTCACACAGGGAGCGGCGCAGGTCCTAATCCGGGCACTCGTCATCTCACATCTGGACTACTGCAACTTGTTGGATGGGCTACCTGCTCGTGCCATCAAACCCCTGCAACTTATCCAGAACGTTGCAGTATGCCTGGTTTTCAACCATCTCAGGTTTTCACCCCGCTCCGTCGCACACTCCACTGGCTTCCAGTCGAAGCTGGCATTCCACAAGCTCGCAGCAATAGGAACTGCCCCTCCCTACCTTCAGGCTATGCTCAAACCCTACACCCCAACCTGAGCACTCCATTCTACCACCTCTGGTCTCTTGGCCCTCCCACCCCTACAGGAGGACAGCTCCCGCTCAGCCCAGTCCAAGCTCTTGTCTGTCCTGACAACCCAATGATGGAACCAGCTTCCCCCTGAAGCTAGGACAGCAGAGTCCCTACCCATCTTCTGAAAGCACTTGAAACGTTACCTCTTCAAAGAGTATCTTAAATACACCCCCCCCCCCCCTTCTAGCTCTTACTTTGCTGATAACAATTTTATTGAGCAAAAGCTATTGAGATGCATTATTCAACTGTTCAACCATTAAATTATTCTCAATAGTAATGAGTGAGTATGGGTGAGTATATCTGTAGAGAAATAGATGGGCATACTGCATATGCCTGCATATGCCCACCACTATATCTGCACCCCTGGGTGAGATTGAAGTTGACAGTGACACTACACATATAGAGCCCCACAGTGGGGGTCTCATTTTAGAAACACTTCAATTAAGGGCTGTGTTGGCAGGAGCAGCGATGCCCTTTGTGTCCCAGGTTTCTCTGGTGTCGGCAGGGTTAGCGTAAAAGCACTCTGTGACAACTGCCGATGTAAAAACAAAAAAGGCTGTGTGTAATTTGGATTGATTGTAGTAGAAGTAGAAGTGATGTCCTCTTAGGAAGTAGCAGCATCAAAATGACTGGGATGTCCACCGTCCTCTCCACCCCGAACACCTCCCCTCCCACCGTCTTCTGTCTGCCGTCTGCACCCCAGCAAATCAAACATAACCTCATCCACAGGCTATTGTGCACAGGTTGGCCTTACAGGGAGTGACCATAGAATTCCACGGGACCTACTGAGTAAAGTACTTGTCGATATTTCATTTTAGCGAATAACACGAATGTGAGGCGTACCTCTGTGCTTCTGGTGTGCTTGTGTACAGGGGAGGGTTTGTTGGTAGATTAAACAAATGTCTATATCCTGGGACATTCTCCCGGCACTCTGTATTGGCTAACGAAGGAAGGCCAAGTTGGACACGTTGGCCCACCAGACTCTTCTCGGATGTGGGGCGGAAGTGCCTGCGAACGAAGGCAACAGGCAACAGTAAAAGTGTTGATACAGCGTGCAAGGGTACTGCCCCAGACACAGTCTGCCTCCTCACCTTCTCACCTCCTACACACACACACATAAACACACACAAACAAACACACAGTTAGTGCCTACATACACCTTACAGACCCATGCAAACACACACAAAGAAACATCAGTAAATCTAATAGGTTTATCGGTGCAAAACTTTAAGCCTTTCTATGTGGAAAATGATGACCAAGTGTGTGTCTGTGTGTGCTCAGGAATGGTAAGGGACTGTACTTCAGCATCCAGCAGCTCTATGGAGAATGAAGATTCGACACAAAGAGTCAAATACAAAATATATTTAGTTAAACGCACATTGCACACTGTCCCTGTCCCTCTCTAGAAAAACAGAGGGAAATACGCTGAGCGTACAAAACATTAAGAACACCTGCTCTTCCCATGACATAGACTGACCAGATGAATCCAGGCTGTTATCCCTTGATGTCTCTTGTTAAACCCACTTTAGTCAGTGTAGATGAAGGGGAGGAGACAGGTTAAAGAAGGATTTTTAAGATTTGAGGCGATTGAGACATGGATTGTGTATATGTGCCATTCAGAGGGTGAATGGGCAACACAAAATATTGAAGTGCCTTTCATTGGGGTGTGGTAGTAGGTAGGTGCCAGGCGCACCGGTTCGTGTCAAGAACTGCAACGCTGCTGGGTTTTCCCCACTCAACAATTTATTGTGTGTATCAACACGGGCCAGCATTCCTGTGGAACGCTTTCGAAAACTTGTATAGTCCATCCCTGACGAATTGAGGCTGTTCTGAGGGCAAAAGGGGGGCGGTGCAACTCAATTTTAGGAATGTGTTCCTAATGTTTGGTATGTCATTATACTCTAGTATATATAGAGCCGTACCATGCAAGTTCAGGGAAGGACAGAAGTGTTGTGCCTGCCTATATGTGTAGTGTCACTGTCAACACTGACAGCTTCAATCTCACCCAGTGGTGCAGGTGTAGTGGTGGCCATATGCAAGCATACGCAGTATGCCCACCTATTTATATACAGATATAAAGTATACTCACCTATTACACACTAATTGTCATTGAGAACAATTGAATGATTGAACAATTGAACCATACATCTTAATTCTGTTCTCCTCTGACATTATTAGGGGGAAGACTAGCTATAGATAGCTACCAACACCATAATAGACCATTGCTGATAATTCATTCATACTCACCTGATGGCAGAGAGAGGGTAATGGTGAAAACCTGTTATGCCAAGCCGTGTCAGTTGGGGCTGGATAGTCTTGAATGACAGTGTACACACACACAGACAGACACACACCTGTTTGACATGATAGCTAGATAGCTTTTAAGATAACCTCCCTGTCTTGTCTGTCAGTAAAGCCACCAAGCATTGAAGGAAGGCAGCTAGCTAGTTAGCTTGCTAACTAACTAACATTACTTGTTGGTGGCCCTTATTATAACTAACCTGGCGAAAGCTAGCTAGCTGGAGGGATGGTCGGGTAACGTTAGTCACACAGTTTTTCCTTTGAAAAACCACTAGCACACGTATCCTGTTGCACCCCTTCCTCTCCACGCCCATACCGTGTCGGTTCATTAATGACATTTTGTGCACAACATTAGAAAAATGAATTCATGCAGTAGAAACAGCGAGGAACAGGAAGAGAAGCCCAACTCGGCTGAAAATCTGTCTCTATCCAGCAGGTGGCACTTTTTCATTGTTTCGCCCACCAAGCAAGGAGTTTTTGTATGGCGGTCGATGAGAGAGTGTCGAATTTGGTCAACAACAAAAATGTGTGGCTTATTTGCTACGTGAGGTTTATTTGATCGAATAGAAGTTGCATAATATTCTCCATTGAATACAGGCAGTTGACGTCAACAACCATCAGCGAATATTCAAAAAAGGATTACAATAATGAGATATGTCCACCAATCCAAAGAAAGGATAGGCGGGAGTTAGACAACTCGCAGTGCTGCTTTGTGGACAATGATTCCCATTGTTAGGAAGGAGAGACGTATTTTTTCCAGTATGTCCATAATCTTTGGTCGAAATGACTATCCGTCTTCGTTGTTTAAGTGCGGATATTGACTGAACAAACGGTACACGGATCCGATCGGTACATGGATCTGATAGGTATACGGGTCAAATCTGGCCTACAAATGATGATGTGTCATACTCTAAATTCAGCAGTACTACCCAAAAATATGCTTTGTTATGAAGAAAATACAATTTTTATTCTATTAATTATGTCACAAGTTATGGCATTTTAAATATTTTGAAAATACATGTCTAACTATCAATTCATTCTCTCCCACCGCACCTGTCCCTTGGCATTACATTGGTGACACAGGTATAAATAAATACATTCTCACAATCCTATGTTACTTTATTTTTATTTATTTTTTACTTTAGATTTGTCTATAATGGCTGCAAGTACAATAGAGAAACCAAATGCACAAAAAAGGCTTGGTTGTTGAAAGTGACATATTGTAATGAACACGAGGGGAGACAGAGAGCTGGTTTCAAGCGCAGGAGGTGTTTATTGCAAAGGACCACAGGAGGAAGCAGGTAGCTGGGTCTAAGGGCAGGCAGAAGGTCATACACAGGGGGTCCAAAAGGGGCAATGGTACAGGCAGGGAAAAGGCTAGTAACGTCATCCGGGAGATCAGGCAATAGCTAGATAACAGGAAATCCGATAGGCTAAAGTACAGGCAGGGAATGGGCAAAAAGAGTCTGTTTTTGAGGCAGGCAAAAACTATCATACACGGGAGGAGTAAATCACAGGAAACCCAGCGCTCTGAAAGACGTGTGTCACAAAACAAACAAATGCCTCACAGTGATGGGGTGCAAAGAACTGACCTGAATAGTGTGTGATAATGACATACAGGTGTGTGAACAGGTGATCAGAATTCAGGTGATTGGGAACTGGAGAGTGAGCTGCATTCAGGGGATCTAGGTGTTTGAGAGTGTGAGCTGGAAAGGGAGCTGCATTCAGGGGATCTAGGTGTTTGAGAGTGTGAGCTGGAAAGGGAGCTGCATTCAGGGGATCTAGGTGTTTGAGGGTGTGAGCTGGAATGTGGGCTGGAAAGGGAGCTGCGTTTCAGGGGATCTAGGTGTTTGAGGGTGAGAGTTGGAAGCAGACGTTACACAGATAAACAGAGAGGGAGGGAGTTAGCCATGCACTTTAAAAAGCAGAATTTGCATTTGAACTGTCTCACCACTCTTAAGGTCACGGTGTACAGGAAACTTGTGCCCGTAAATCACATCAAAGGAACAAATTCAATATAAATGTTCTAAAATATCATGATTTTCAATATATAACATGTAAGTGAATGCTTCAAGTGATATTGTTTGTATTTCATGTGAGTTCATGCAACATATCCGTGTAAAAGGAACTGTACCACACCTTGAGGGAATGTTAATGATCAAGTGAAGCTTAAGTTGCATTTATGGAGGAAACAAAACTTTGTGGACCAACCCCTTCCCTCCCTCTTTCTGATCTTCTTGACTGCGTTTCACTGCCTCAGAGCAAAGAGCAGTACATTGTTTTAATTGGGCTAGATTCTGATAGCGTTACTAATATGACACACCAGCCATTCACACGCTGTAAAAAGGAGTGTGTAGGGCAGAGAATCAAATATATAAGATAGATGCAGACAGTTGGCTACTACAATTTTACCCTTTCACTCAAAATGGCAGCAGCTCTAGGCCTACTCCGCCTGTCTGTCTCCCTTTCTATTTGTCTTGAGTTGAGCTATCGCTCATTAATAAGGATTTGCCACAATAAACATTGTGACAACTTGTCCCATACTGTGTGACAACATGCCGATAGATCATTTCTTCGTCCGACATGGTGGGATCTTTTTGTGTTGGTAAAATGTATAATGCGAGAAACGCCGTTGGGAATTGATATGATAACCACGATATCGAAGTAAACCTGGAGTTAAACCTTGAGATGTGTGGTCATCTCAATACGTCTCGGGAAATCATGCAATTTATTAGGCTACAGATGAAATAAGATGTGATGAACTGCACAGGGTGGTGAAAGTGCACGGTGATCTTGACGCTTCTTTCCAATAAATATCGAGGGTCTTGTTGTGGTGACATGATGATCGATGCTTGACTGCCGTTTGACAAATACAAATATTATCGATTTTAAACATAATAATCTCATGTAGACGATACTCGCACAGCCAACACACACTGTGTCTGCGATCTGTTGGCTAAAGCGCACGTGCCAATATGAGACTAGGTACATTTGCTTGCGACAGAGCTGTTTGTAGAGTTGAAAATGCGATGGAAGCATTTCGATGTTTATTTGTTACATGAAAACTTAAGCTAAAAGTACATTTTGTGTGCTCTACGCCATCTCGCGCTGATTTCTATCTGCAAAAAAAAAAGTTAATTTGGTGGAAACACCACTGGTGGGACAATGCTGATATTTTCTTTATGTGGCTTTCAGAGTATTTGCATGAAAATTGATCGGCAATTATATGGAAACCTAGCTATAGACATAAAAGTGTCCTGTACCAGGAAATGTGTGTGGGATGATAAGGCAGGTGATAAGGCTCTCCTACAAAGCCTTTGCATTGTCCAACAGTGCCTTCACACTTGGTGTGAGTGCAGTGTGTTACAGGAAAAAAAGGCATTTCCCTCTTCAACCCTGCTGTGTCAGTTCCACCTCAACAGGTGAGAAATGGAGGGAAATGTGTTGTGGTATTTCTCCATGGACCAAAACAAGTTGAATCTCTCCCTCTCTTAACATGCATGCTATTTGGAGCATGTTAGCGGGATGTTGACCTACCACTCTCATTGGCTTCCAGTCAAACAACTCTAATGCTAAACTATGGCTAAGGAAACAGACACAGTCTTGAGTTGTTGACTTTCCAGATACTTAAGACTACACTCTGCTATAGTATCTGTACGATGTACTTTTTTTTCAATTTGGATGAACAGTCCCTTTAAGTTACTTCCTCAGTGACCCCAGTGACGATGACGCATAAGGAAACTCAAACAATACGTTTTATTGCATTGATTTTTACAATCTGAGATTCAATCAATATTGGCCAGGAGGAAAGTTCTCTATATGTGGTTTATGACCTGTGTTAGAGCAAAACATGACAAAAGCAAGGACATCACCTTAAGAGCTTAATAATTATCCATGAATAGTAATGAGTGCTATTTGTCAGGAGTAACATTAACTTTGCCAAGTCACAGTTCATTTCATGTCAACCTCCTCTTTGCCTCTCATAGGTAAAGAAGTGTCTTCTTTGGTAACAGCTGGTTTCAGTGAATATGAATTGTTATTATCCAGCTTGGTATCAGTTTATATGCATCACATTGTGACGCTTTTACAAAAAGATTTTGGTTGCGATCATCATCTCAGGAAATGCAAACAGTAAAACTCTAATAGGAAACTATATCACAGTAGCATTACTCACTTACTGCTAACTAATTATATTCAGATAATTGAGAACAGGGATTATTTTTTTAAACGACCAAAATGAGTTTTTGGTCAAAAATGTTGGTATTTCCTGGAGGTGATTTCAGGTTTAACCCTGAATAGAATGAGAACAGAGGTCAGTAAATGAGGATGCATTTTGTTAGAGGTCACACACACATCAGAACTCCTACAACACCCTTCAATATTTACCACATTTCTTTTCGTGTTACAGACCTTTCAAATGAACTGTAATTATGCTATAATATCAGTCTGTTTTGGTACAAAACTGCTAGTTGTAAGACTAATGCATTCCTAACTGCTATCTGCTAACATTGTTTACATGTTTAATGATGCTTTGGTAAGAATTAAGTTGCTATTATGCTATTATTGTGGCTTTTTTCAGTACTTTCTTCTTGTGGTCAAAATGACCCCCGTTGGTAGTCCATGTATGTAAAAATATGTTGGTAGTATTGTTCTAAAATATGATACTTTTTAAATAATACACATTCTAATTGTAAGGTACTGGATAGGAGCGTCTCCTATATTCCTTAAAGGTAAATGTATACTGTACAAAAATATAAACGCAACATGTAAAGTGTTGGTCCCATGTTCCATAAGTTGAAATAAAATATCTCCACATTTTTCCATCAGCACAAAAATCGTATTTCTCTCTTTTAGCGCACAAACATCCCTGTTAGTGAGCATTTCTCCTTTGCCAAGATAATCCATCCACCTGACAGGTGTGACAGATCAAGAAGCTGATGATTAAACAGCATGTACATTACATAGGTGCACCTTGTGCTGGGGACAATAAAAGGCCACTCTAAAATGTGCAGTTTTGTCACACAACCCAATGCCACAGATGTCTCAAGTTTTGAGGGAGCGTGCAATTGGCATGCTGACTGCAGGAATGTCCACCAAAGCTGTTGCCAGAGCATTTAATGTTAATTTCTCTACCAATGGTGTTTTAAAGAATTTGGCAGTACGTCCAACCGGCCTCACAACCGCAGACCACGTGTAACCACGCCAGCCCAGGACCTCCACATCCGGCTTCTTCACCTGTGGGATTGTCTGAAACCAGCCAACCGGACAGCTGATGACACTACAGAGTATTTTTGTCTGTAATAAGCCCTTTTGTGGGGGGAAAATAATGCTGATTGGTTATGGGTGGGCCTATGCCCTCCCAGGCCCACCCATGGCTGCGCCCCTTCCCAGTCATGGGAAATCCATAGCTTAGGGCCTAACGCATTTTATTTTTACATGTTTTATTTCACCTTTATTTAACCAGGTAGGCTAGTTGAGAACAAGTTCTCATTTGCAACTGCGACCTGGCCAAGATAAAGCATAGCAGTGTGAACAGACAACACAGAGTTACACATGGAGTAAATAATTAACAAGTCAATAACACAGTAGAAAAAAAAGAGAGTCTATATACATTGTGTGCAAAAGGCATGAGGAGGTAGGCGAATAATTACAATTTGGCAGATTAACACTGGAGTGATAAATGATCAGATGGTCATGTACAGGTAGAGATATTGGTGTGCAAAAGAGCAGAAAAGTAAATAAATAAAAACAGTATGGGGATGAGGTAGGTAAAATTGGATGGGCTATTTACCGATAGACCATGTACAGCTGCAGCGATCGGTTAGCTGCTCAGATAGCAGATGTTTGAAATTGGTGAGGGAGATAAAAGTCTCCAACTTCAGCGATTTTTGCAATTCGTTCCAGTCACAGGCAGCAGAGAACTGGAACAAAAGGTGGCCAAATGAGGTGTTGGCTTTAGGGATGATCAGTGAGATACACCTGCTGGAGCGCGTGCTACGGGTGGGTGTTGCCATCGTGACCAGTGAACTGAGATAAGGCGGAGCTTTACCTAGCATGGACTTGTAGATGACCTGGAACCAGTGGGTCTAGCGACGAATATGTAGCGAGGGCCAGCCGACTAGAGCATACAGGTTGCAGTGGTGGGTGGTATAAGGTGCTTTAGTAACAAAACGGATGGCACTGTGATAAACTGCATCCAGTTTGCTGAGTAGAGTGTTGGAAGCTATTTTGTAGATGACATCGCCGAAGTCGAGGATCGGTAGGATAGTCAGTTTTACTAGGGTAAGTTTGGTGATGTGAGTGAAGGAGGCTTTGTTGCGGAATAGATAGCCGACTCTAGATGTGATTTTAGATTGGAGATGTTTGATATGAGTCTGGAAGGAGAGTTTACAGTCTAGCCAGACACCTAGGTACTTATAGATGTCCACATATTCTAGGTCGGAACCATCCAGGGTGGTGATGCTAGTTGGGCGTGCGGGTGCAGGCAGCGAACGGTTGAAAAGCATGCATTTGGTTTTACTAGTGTTTAAGAGCAGTTGGAGGCCACGGAAGGAGTGTTGTATGGCAATGAAGCTTGTTTGGAGGTTAGATAGCACAGTGTCCAAGGAAGGGCCAGAAGTATACAGAATGGTGTCGTCTGCGTAGAGGTGGATCAGGGAATCGCCCGCAGCAAGAGCAACATCATTGATATATACAGAGAAAAGAGTCGGCCCGAGAATTGAACCCTGTGGCACCCCCATAGAGACTGCCAGAGGACCGGACAGCATGCCCTCCAATTTGACACACTGAACTCTGTCTGCAAAGTAGTTGGTATTTCAATTGACTGATTTCCTTATGGACTGTAACTCAGTGAAGTCTTTGAAATTGTTGCATATTGCGTTTATATTTTTGATCAGTAACAATTCTGAGAATGCCTCAAGTGATATTTGTTTGTATTTCATGTGAGTTCCTGCAACATGTCCATGTAGAAGGACCTCTAGCACCACACCTTTAAGGAAGCTTTAGGGATTGTTCTTGATGAAGGGACATTTACTCTAATCTGCCATATCTAAGACAAACCATGACCCTATTAAGTTAACAATGCACTTTACTGCATTATAATTTGTCATTTTCATGCTTTGTGTGTTTTTCTTTCACATGGTGAAGTTGCATTTATGGAAGAAACAAAACTTACTGTACCAATCCCTCCCCTCCTCTCTACCTCTGATGTTCTTGGCTGCATTTCAGTGTGTCAGAGCAAAGAGCAGTTTTTAATTTTTACATTGGATTCTGACATGATAAATCAACTATTCATACGCTGTAAATAGAGAAGCGTTTAGGGCAGGGAATCAAATATATGAGATTGATACAGATAGTACTAGATACAATTTGGTAAAATACTGTATATTTCCAACGAACACCGTGATCTTCACTAACTGTTGGGATATCTACTGTAGTGTCAGAAGTAGCACCAGCAGCAATGGTAGCTACTATTATGGAATGCGAGCAGTGGCTTATCTCTCTAATAGACAATAAAGTGCCCTATAGCAGGTAGTGTGTTTGGGATGACAAGACCGGTGATAAGGCTCTCCTACAAAGGCTTCGTCTACTGGGCACAGACGTCAATTCAACGTCTATTCCACGTTGGTTCAACGTAATGTCAATTAAATCACCAGCGTGTGTCCAGTGTTTGCTTTGTCCAGCTGATATGGGTCACTGTCATTGAGTCAGGAACTGCGAACAATAGCAGCTGATATCCTAATTTAAATAGAAAACAATATCAGAGACATATTACCATTTTGAGCAAACAGGTGGGAGAACTAAGCACTGCCAGACATCAATGTGGTCCAGACAATCCATGTTGCTTTTTGTGGTCACATTCCAGCCCATGTGGTTTGGTCTACAGTGCGTTTGGAAAGTTTAGACTTTTTCCACATTTGTTATAGCGTTATTCTAAAATGTATTAAATACATTTCTTGCATCAATCTACACACAATCCCCATAATGACAAAGTGAAAACAGGTATTTAGATTTGTTGCACATTTATCAAAAATAAATATAATAAAACCTACATAAGTTTGATATGAGACTCAAAATTGACCTCAGGTGCATCCTGTTTCCATTAATCATCCTTGAGATGTTTCTACAACTTGATTGAAGTCCACCTGTGGTAAATTCAATTGATTGGACATCATTTGGAAGGGCACACACCTGTCTATATAAGGTCCCACTGTTGACAGTGCATGTCAGAGCAAAAACCAAGTTATGAGATCTAAGGAATTGTCAGTAGAGCTCCGAGAAGGGATTGTGTTGAGGCCCGGACCGGGTGAAGGGTACCAAAAAATGTACTGCCGCATTGAAGGTCCCCAAGAACACAGTGGCCTCCATTATTCTTAAATGGAAGAAGTTTGGAACCACCAATACTCTTCCTAGAGCTGGCCTCCCGGCCAAACTGAGCAATCGGGGGAGAAGGGCCTTGGTCAGAGAGGTGATCAAGGTCACTCTGACAGAGCTTCAGAGTTACTCTGTGGAGATGGCAGAACCTTCCAGAAGAACAACCATCTCTGCAGCACTCCACTAATCAGGCCTTTATGGTAGCGTGGCCAGACGAAAGCCACTCCTCAGTAAAAGGTACATGACAGCCCGCTTGGAGTTTTCCAAAAGGCACCTAAAAGACTCTCAGACCGTGAGAAACAAGATTCTCTAGTCTGATGAAATGAAGATTGAAGTCTTTGGCCTGAACGACACACATCATAACAGGAAGAAACCTGGCACCATTTATTTGGTGAAGCATGGTGGTGGTGGCAGCATCATGCTGTGGAAATGTTTGTCAGCAGCAGGGACTCGGAGACTAGTCAGGATTGAGGGAAAGATGAACAGATCAAAGTACAGAGAGATCCTTGATGAAAACCTGCTCCAGAGCGCTCATGACCTCAGACTTGGCTGAAGGTTCACCTTCTAACAGGACAATAACCCTAAGCACCTAGCCAAGACAATGCAGGAGTGGCTTCGAGACAAGTCTCTGAATGACCTTGAGTGGCCCAGCCAGAGCTCAGACTTAAACCCAATCGAACTTCTCTTGCGAGAAACTATCCAAATACAGGTGTGCCAAGCTTGTGGTTTCATACCCAAGAAGACTCGAGGCTTTAATCACTAGGTGCTTAAACAAAGTACTGAGGAAAGAGTCTGAATAGTTATGTAAATGTAATATCTCCATTTTTTTTATTCTTTTTTTTATCAGCAAACATTTCTAAAAACCTGCTTTTGCTTTGTCATTATGGGTATTGTGTGTAGATTGATGAGGAAAAATACATTTGTATCAATTTTAGAATAAGGCTGTAATGTAACAAAATGTAAAAAATGTCAAGGAGTCTGAATACTTTCCGAATGCACTGTATCTGATAGACTCTCTCAAATCCAGGTTCAGTCACTGTTGGTTTTTCATGGAGGTGATTTCAGGTTCAACTCTGAGTAGAAGGTTGGTGATGAAGTTTGCTGACTTTTTATTAGATGTCGAACACATGTCGGGCAGCACAGTAGCAAGCCGCTCCCCTGCCTGGCACAATAATAGGAAACACCTGGCTGTGTGCTCGACGAACTGCAGGTCCTCTGGAAACAGGCATTACGTTCATCCGAGCCTAATACCCATTTCAGACAGAAGATATAAGGCCATGTTTATATGACCCGCTTTCAAACAGCCGTTTATTGACCATTTTCTTGCCCTTTCATACATATCAGTGGGTAACTGGTAAATTGCGAGCGGTGGCGGGTGTTATTAAACTATGGGGGCTGTTTGCATTTCAAACTAGGGAAGTGTTAAACAGTGGACGTGCTGCTGAATTTACGTAACAAAAATGCAGAGAACCGTTCACACAGCCCGGATACCTGTATTTTGGTTACAAGGTCTGTGAAAATGCAGGAATCATGACTAGGTCTTTAGGTGGGTTTTAATTTGCCATGCTTTCTTCCCCCTACCCCTTTTAGATATAACAAAAAGAAGCAAGCATCGTAAAGAAATGGACATTAAAAGTTCCCTCATCCGAACCTCCACTACCACCAGAACGCTAAAGCCATGTACACTATTACGTCCTCCACTTCCGTCCACACAAAGTTTATTGACTGCGAGAGAGAGGCCCAAGTCTGACTTGAACTGTGGTGCAGTACAGGTGCCCTGTGGTAGGGAACATGTTCAGTGCTCTAAATTCATGGACATAGCATCGTTCTCTATAGTCACGATAAAAAGGTCCCATAGTCAATAGTTGTTACAGTATGTGGGACAAGTTGCAAGACTAATGCATTCCTAAGTAGAGATGCTGCCTATCTAGTTGAATCACATTCATCTTCTTTAGTGTCCTCAACCTCAGCTACCCCCCTGGGCCATGTCATGTTATGTTCACAACACATCACTCATTTGCTTCCTTTTTTTTGCATATCGGGCACATTTCAGTATCTGCTCTCTCTGTATCCAAACCCTAATGGAGCGAACTGGCATCAGTCCATTTACTACGTGATTATCGTGACGTAAGACGTGCCCAGTTGCCTCTGCGTCCGTGACAATGGGACCATATCACTTTTAGGGACCTGGTAGTATAAAAAGCCAGAGAGAAGTCCGGGCTCTGCCACACAGACAGCGGGAAACCGCTGAAGACCGACTGGGCGAGAGATGGGGAAGTTTGTACTGTTAACCTGTCTGGCCTTTCTGCCATTGGTTCTCATTGAGGTAGGTGATGCTGTGTACTGTACTCTGTCTTTGTTCCCCTTTAAAGGCACTGGTTGGCACACAGATTCAAGCAAGGTTATTCTATTACGTAGTACAATCTGGAATTTGTCTCTTTTAAATTGGTGTTTGCTGTAGCTAAACATAATAGTTTTAAATTCACATTGACTCTGCTTATTTAAAAGATAGCAAACAAAAGTGAGCTGTCCACAAGCAGTTTCTTTGCTTCGTCAAATTAGTTCTGTTTTCATTTTCAAATCACAGTGAAGGGAACAGTATTATATTACAAACCCAAATGTAATATATAATAATAATAATAATAATATATACCATTTAGTAGATGTCTTACAGTGATGCGTGCATACATTTTACGTATGGTTGGTCCCAGGATTCAAACCCACAATCCTGGTCTGGCAAGCGCCGTGCTGTACCTACTGAGGTCCCGTAGACCGATGTGTTTAGTAACCTAAAATGCATTATTATAGGTAATGTAGACAAATGACATGATAGGATAGCATAAATATATACTTGGTCTTACTAACTATACTCAGTCAATGCCATCAGTGACAGTGATAAGAAATACACCAGGTTTTTTTGGGGCATTTTCATACTATACATAATTAGATTATTTGCGTTATCTCACTTCCTTTTGTAAAGTCTTATATGATTGTGACAGCTATCAATTGAAACCAACTGCAGTCCGCGTGTAAATAGACATGACAATATTAATCAGTTGATATGATATCGTAACAATACCATATGTAGGCTGCTTAATGATCTGGGTTGCAGTAAACGTGTTCAACCCAGAGCTAGAGAGCGCAGAAAAAGGACATAGATCCTCTGGGCACTAGTGCTTGTTCTGTTATTTATCTAATGAACAGTGTTTGATCACTACAGCGTTAATCTGAGTGTTCAAAACATTATGAACACCTGCTCTTTCAATGACAGACTGACCAAGTGAAACCAGGTGAACGCTATGATTCCTTATTGATGTCACTTGTTAAATCCACCCTAATCAGCGTAAATGAAGGGGAGGAGACAGGTTAAAGAAGGATTTTTTTATTGTGTGTGTGCCATTCAGAGGGTGAATGGGCAAGACAGAAGATTTAACTGCCTTTGAACGGGGTATGGTAGTAGGTGTCAGGCGCACCGGTTTGTGTCTAGAACTGCAATGCTGCTGGGATTTTCCACGCTCAACAGTTTCCCGTATGTATCAAGAATGGTCCACCACCTAAAGGACATCCAGCCAACTTGACACAACTGTGGCAAGCATTGGAGTCAAGGTGGTCCAGCATAGCATCCCGTGGAACGCTTTTGACTCCTTGTAGAGGTGCTTTGAGTGTTCAAATAGGATGAAGTGCTATTTATAACCAACCAAGGCAACAATTCCCTGTCACCAATCTCTCCTCTCCCTCCGGGGCGGCAGGTAGCCTAGCAGTTATAAGAGCGTTGGGCCAGTATGCGAAAGGTCACTGGTTTGAATCCATGAGTTGACTGTGTGAAAGATCTGTTGATGTGCCCTTGACTCTAATTGCTCCTGTAAGTCGCTCGGGATAGGAGCGTCTGCTAAATGACAAACATGTAAATGTGTCTATGATTGTGTATGGGAAAGCTCAGGTGAGAGGAGATGAAGAGATAGGACTAATCTGTAAAAACAAAACAGACTGCTAGATTAGACCAGATGAAAGGCAGAGGAGAGAGTGAACACTTATGTAACACTGAGAGTACAGACTGCAACTGTCAACCAATGCGAACCGGAGCCAAATGCAAAGTAAGTGTGGCTGGTGCAGTCAGGTAGGGTCATGGGTGGTTGACCTTTGGTGGCATAGCAGTGAGTCATTGTCGACCACTCGGAGACAGAGTGTGGGAGGACTTTATCTCAGCCATCAGACAATTGGAGCCAATCCTCGGCTAAAGGCCGCTATAAACACAGCGATGGTGGGTCGTTTTCACATCTATTTCTTTATACTTTGCGTGGCTCAAATTTTGGAACGAACCTCTGTAGTGTGAAGTGTGTAGCGGCCTTAACACAGTCCAGTCTGTCCAGTCCCCAACCACCTCTCACACATCACCATAATGGATACTTACTGTGGGAATGTGCTTTTTATCAATGCATCTTTGCTTGAAATGAATTGGCATGATAATTAATGACGTAGATATGAAATGACAAATTATAATTTAATATTGGCCATGAAGTTATTTTTTTATTTTTTATTATTATTTCCCCTTTATTTAACCAGGTAGGCCAGTTGAGAACAAGTTCTCATTAACAAATGCGACCTGGCCAAGATAAAGCAAAGCGGTGCGACAAAAACAACAACACACATGGGATAAACAAACGTAAAGTCAGTTATGCCTGTGATCATATGACGACTGACATTACATTTAGATCCATGACCATTTATGCATCATGACATAGTTCATATAAGGGCGCTATAGTAGGGCACCTCAATTAGCTTATTGCTCGTTGCTTGTGTCATAAATTACAATGACATGATATACATTGCCTTCAAAATGTATTCATACCACTTGAATTATTCCACATTTTGTTGTGTTACAGTCTGAATTCAAAATTGATTTAATAGATTTGTTTCTCACCCGTCTATACACAATACCCGATAATGACAAAGTGAAAATATGTTTAAAATTAAATATATAAATATCTCATTTACATAAGTAGTCACACCACTGAGTCAATACATGTTAGAATCACCTTTGGCAGCGATTACAACTGTGAGTCTTTCTGGGCATGTCTCTAAGAGCTTTGCACACCTTGGATTGTACAATATTTGCACATTATTCTTTTAAAAATTCTTCAAGCTCTGTCAAATTGGTTGTTGATCATTACTAGACAGCAATTTTCAAGTCTTGCCATAGATTTTCAAGCCGATTTAAGTCAAAACTGTAACCTGCCCACTCAGGAACATTCAATGTCATCATGGTAAGCTACTCCAGTGTAGATTTGGCCTTGTGTTTTAGGTTATTGACCTGCTGAAAGATGAATTTGTCTATCAGTGTCTGTTGAAAAGCAGACTAAACCAGGTTTTCCTTTAGGATTTTGCCTGTGCTTAGCTCTACTCCGTTTCTTTTTATCCTAAAAACTTCCCTAGTCCTTGCAGACGACAAGCATACCCATAACAGGACGCAGCCACCACCACGCTTGAAAATATGAAGAGTGGTACTCAGTGATGTGTTGTGTTGGATTAGCCCCAAACAGAACGCTTTGTATTCAGGGCATGAAGTTCATAGCAGTTTAACTTCAGTTCCTCATTGTAAACAGGATGCATATTTTGGAATATTTTTTATTCTGTACAGGCTTCCTTCTTTTCACTCTGTAATTTAAGTTAGTATTGTGGAGTAACTACAATGTTGTTGTCCATCCTTAGTTATCTCCTATCACAGCCTGTCAAACTCTGTAACTGTTTTAAAGTCACCATTGGCCTCATGTTGAAATCCCTGAGCGGTTTCATTCCCTTTCGGCAACTGAGTTAGGAAGGACGTCTGTATCTTTGTAGTGACTGGGTGTATTGATACACCATCCAAAGTGTAACTCATAACTTCACAATGATCAAAGGGATATTCAGTGTCTGCTTTTTTATTTTTTACCCATCTACCAATAGGTGCCCTTCCTTGCGAGGCATTGGAAAATCTGGTCTTTGTGGTTAAATCTGTGTTTGAAATTCACTGCTCAACTGAGGGACCTTACATATAATTATGTGTGGGGTACAGAGATTAGGTAGTCATTAAAAAATCATGTTAAACACTATTATTGCACACAGAGTGAGTCCATGTACTTATTATGTGACTTGTTGAGCAAATGTTTACTCCTGAACATATTTAGACTCGCCACAACAAAGGGGTTGAATACTTTTGAAAAAAATGGTATCGTTTGTAGGCTAGTGACACAAAATCACAATTGAATAAATTTTAAATTCAGAATGTAACACAACAAAATGTGGAAAAAGTCAAGGGGGTGTGAATACTTTCTGATGGCACTTTAGCTATATCTGATTTATCTTTTTCCTCTGATCTTTGACAGGCTACCAACATAGCTACCAGCACAGCTGTTATCCCCACAAACAGTACGACAGTACCAGCAACTATCTCCTCAAACCCAGTCAGCAACCAACCCTTAACAAACACCACGTTTCCAAACAATTCCTCCATGATGACAACCTCCAATAACAACATCAGCATTAATGTCACCATTGAACCTCCGACCACACCTGTCTCCAACCATACAACTACGGCCGCTAGAACCCTGGGCCCACAGTCCACACACTCTACTCAAGTCACTTACATCACCACCACCGCAACCACCGCAACCACCGCAACCACCCAAACCCCCACAACCCTGGAGTCCCTGCAGACCACGGAGTACAACGCAGCAAACCAAACCAACATAACTGCTACCAGCCATATGTCACCAACACCCGATGGAGGTACATCAGCCCTGCTGGGCTCTTGCAGTCTCCTTCTGGGGCCCCTGATCTCCATAATGATCCAAATGGTATATGACTAAGAACACAGCCCTGCGGAAACACTTTACTGGCCCATGTTTCCCGTTTCCTTCTACAGATCTTGACCTATGAAAATGCACTCTAAAAGAGTACATTACTTCACATTAATTCACTAAGAACTGTGTGCAGTTTCACAGGTGCAGGCTTCGTAACAATGAAGAATAATCATGGAAAATGAATAATAACAATGAATAATAATAATGAATGATAATTACGGAGTTGCTATATAAAAAGTGGAAATTGTAGTAGGTGAGCTGTGTATACTATTTGTTAGGCATGGGCATGTACCTTGCTAATGTCACACACCTTGCATTTATTGTATGAAGGAGCTATGAAGTGCTTTGGGACCGAGAAAGACAGATCGAAATGACGAGCACTGAGCCCCACCCCCCGATTCACCACTGCCAATGACTGGTGCCCCCCACCATGAATATTTATATCACCCATACGCAATATTCCCGAAAACATAATCAGGAGCACAAGCTACAAACATTCTTACAATTGACATACACATAGAACATGTGAAACGTTTGATTGTATTGTAGCTGTGAATAAAAAACATACTTGTAAAGTAGTACCATTGTACTGTATTGTATTACCATTGTATTGTAGTACTTAAAAATATATATATATTTTAATTTTGTCCTATATATGGGGTAAAAAACTAATTGCATTTAAAGGGTACAGCAACATTTGAAATATGGTTATATGACAAAAAGTGATTTATCCATTGATCTTGGGAGACAATGACCAAAAAATATTGCTTAGTTTTCTTCATTTACTTACCCCACAGCCAGCATTAGCATCGCTGTTAGTGAAATACTGGTAGTGGTAGGGCCTATGGCAGGATGCCTCAAAAAGCATGCCTAAATCCTCAAAGTCACTTCAAACCAAATGTTATATCAACACGAATAACATAACAAGTAGCACATATATAATATTGGATGAATTTATAGAAATGTGTGTATTTCTATAACATTTCCCTTAGAATAACCAACAATCTGAAAATACACACAATCACAGCACTATGTGTACATTTAGAGGGAAGCTGGTTTTTGTATTACAGTTCTACCTAGTATTCATACCACTGACAGACTATTTGAGCTGTTTTGACTGCAACTAAGCATATATGTAAGGTCATTTGGATTTGGTACCAATTATACCATAGGCGAATATATAAGGTGCTCCCTCTCTGCAGGTGATCTGTCTGGTTAAAATTACTGATGTAGATCCCCCTCCACCCTCTGATAATAGGTATAACTTAATATCATGATTCTAGAGAAACCCAGATTAAAATAAAATCTTGTTTTTAGATTTGCCCTAGAATAACTATGGGTTGGTTGTTTACCGACCGTGCGTAATGATGGGCCCTCGAGCGCCAGAGTGGGGGAGCGGGAGCAGGCGTGACAGCCTTAGACTGTTGACAACATGTAAACATTTTCTGTCTCCAAAGGTTTATTGAAAACATACAAATATTTGCACAATGAGAACTTGTCTCTCAAATAAATCGGTACAGTTGTTGGTTAGCTAGCTAGCTAATTTTTGACATGACATCAGCCAAAACACCTCATAACAACACATGGTATCAATAACAAGATACAAGGAGCTGAAACGAGCCACCGACGATTCCCACAAGGCAGCTTCTTGTCATTGTTGCTAGCTATCTGACCGTTTAGAATCATAACAACACACACCTTCCGGCCACATCGATTTGGACTCATCATTATTGTGAAGTTTTCAGCCAACCCAACTATATAGCTCTCTGTGTAGATTTACATTGTATCTGAGTTCTGTTTTGCATTTCTATCAAGTATTTATACCATTGGCAGACTTTGTATACCATTGGCAGATTTGCACATAAATCTAAATGTATTGGTCACATACACGTGTTTAGCAGATATTATTGCGGGTGTAGCGAAATGCTTGTGCTTCTAGTTCTGACAGTGCAGCAATATCTAACAAGTAATATCTAACAATTTCACAACATATACCCAATACACACAAATCTAAGTAAGGAATGGAATTAAGAATGCATAAATATATGGATGAGCAATGTCAGAGCGGCATAGACTAAGATACAGTAGAATAGTATGGAATACAGTATATACATGAGTAATGCAAGATATGTAAACATTATTAAAGTTACATTATTATAGTGACTAGTGTTCCATTTATTAAAGTGGCCAATGATTTCAAGTCTGTGTATACAGGCAGCAGCCTCAAATGTGCTAGTGATGGCTATTTAAAGTCTGATGGCCTTGAGATAGAAGCTGTTTTTCAGTCTCTTGTTCCCAACTTTGGTGCACCTGTACTGACCTCGCCTTCTGGATGATAGCGGGGTGAACAGGCAGTGGCTCAGGTGGTTGTTGTCCTGGCATCAAAATGACCCCAAATGACTTGTATTTTGAATAAGTCCATATTGATAAAGAAACACTGTGCCATAACTTATATCTATTACGAAGAAGTTGATTGACAAAGTCATGAAAAAAATCTAAGAATTGAATAAACCACCTTTGGACTATGACCAAAACTGTGCCTCTGGAGTCAGACTGACCCCAGTCAGCAGTCGTAACTGATGATTAACTAGCAATACAAACACAACACAAACTCAAACAAAATGCTTATTAGGAGGACAGGCCCAATTCAAGAGAACATGAAATGACATAGTTACACTATGAATTGTGAAATAAAACGACTATTTAAAAAAGTATAGAATATGTTTATTATTTTCCAATAAAAGAATAAATGAAAAAAGACAGCAATACAAACCTTGACATTGGGATGGCCAATTTAGAGGACAAAACAAAACTTAACTCACACATACACAAAATAAAACTAAATCCTATTAGGTGGTGCATGTATAAGAAGACAGCATATAGTCATTACAAGCAGTGTAGTTAAGCCAAAAATAAATATTGAGTGGAGTACAGCACAGAGTAGCAGCAGATTGTCAACCCAGTTATGAAGCGGGACTAGACCATTTATCCAGTATCGGCTGCCATATTTTGTAAAACATTGGACTTCTATTGGGGGTATTGTATTGAATCTTTTCCATATGTATTACATTCCCTAAATCCTGTAACCACATTTCAAAGGTAGGTACAGTCTCCAGTTTCCAAAATTGCAATATGAGCCTTTTGGCTAATAGAGTACAAAGAGAGACATCCTTCCCCTCCTGGTTATTCCCATCCACTGTACCAAACAGAGCGATCAATGGGTCTGGGGCTAGAACTCTATCGAAGGCTTTAGATAAGTCATCAAAAATGAGAGCCCAGTAAGCATGTAACTTAGGACATGTCCAGAATAAGTGGGTCAACGTCCTCTCATCCTGCTTGCACCTCTCACACAGTGGTGAGGTGTCCGGGAATATTTTATGCAGTTTCACTTTTGAGTAATGTAACCTGTGTATCACCTTAAACTGTACAAGGTTGTGTCTGGCATTCACTGAACTGTGGTTTATATTCCTGAGAGCTTCTACCCAGTCCTCATCTGAGATATCTGAACCAAGTTAATGGTGTCTGTGGATAACTCTATGTGGGCCTGTAGCACATCATACAGTCTAGAGACTGACCCTTTTGAATGGGGTTTGACAAGGATCAGGCTATCTAATGTAGGATTATTTGGCTGAATGCCACACTGTGGGATATGTGTCTTTAAGAAATTCCTGATTTGGAGGTATCTGAAAAAATGTGTTGTTGGCATGTTGAACTTTCCCTGTCATTGTTGAAATGAAGCTAACTGACCATAAATGTATAAATGACCAATTGTTGTGAGCCCCTTCTCCCTCCACTGTGAAAACACCACATCATCCAATGCAGGGTGGAAAGCATGATTCAGGCAAATCGGGTTGTCAATGTATACAGTGGGTATGTTAAGAAAATACCCAATCTGTTTCCAGATCCTAAGAGTATGACAAATGACTGGATGAGAGTCATAAGTGGCTTTATTCACATATGATGGACTAATAACAAGTGCAGGGAGTGAGGAACGTTGACAGGAGGCCTGCTCAATCAAGAGCCATGCAGGCATATCCTTCTGTCTCATCGCAGGTAAACTTTCCCTCCAGAAAGACACAATGTTCAGATTAGCAGCCCAATAATACAGTTTGAAGTGAGGAAGGCCAAAGCCCCCCTCTACCTTGTCCTTGCATAAATGCTTCTTTGAAATTCTGGCTGCCTTGTTATCCCATAAAAATGGAATTACTATTGAATCCAGTTTCTTAAAATAGCTTTGTGGTATGAAATTGGGTCGACATTGGAATAGGTAAAGAAACCTGGGTAGGACAACCATATTAATAGCGTTTATACGACCAAACATCGGAGAAGAGTTTTCCAAAAATCTATATTTAGTTTATTAAGCTGATAAATGTTCATGTCCCAAATCGCTTTCAGTAGCTGATCAAGGTCTCTTGTCACTACAATGCCAAGGCTTGTGAACTTGTCCATCACTGTTCTAAACGGGGTAGATTGCAGAAATTGCATATCCACAGGCCGTGATATTGGCATCAATTTGCTTTTTTGCCAGTTTATCTTGTAGCCAGAGAAGGAGCCGAATGTGTTTATCAAGTTAAGTAAGTGGGGAATAGAAGTTTTAGGCGAGGATAAAAACAAAAGAACATTCTCTGCATATAGGGAAATTTTGTGCTGTGTGTCCTTTATTTTAACAGAAGCTATATCGGCACATGCCCGAATGCGAGTAGCAAGGGGTTCCATGGCTATAGCGAATAGAGCAGGCGAAATAGGGCACCCTTGTCGGCAGCCCTTGAACAGGCGGAATGACTGCAACATTTCCTGATTGGTTAGCACCGACGCCATTGGGTGTGCATAAATGATTATTAACCAATTAATAAATTACTTTCCAAACTCAAAATGCTCCAGAACCGACATCATGTACTTCCACTCAATCTGATCAAATGCCTTCTCTGCGTCAAGAGCTATTACCACTGTCTCAACCTTATGATCGTGATATATTACGTTGAAAATTGTAGTATACATGTCGGCCCGGGATAAAACCTGTCTGGTCAGGGTGTATGATGTCAGAAATATATTTTTTTCAAAATTGTTTGCCTAAATGAAACTACTCTTGAATACTCTTACGGACAATAGTTGTTAGCCTGATAGTAAATCAACTATTTGAGCTGTTTTAGGAGTTTGAGGGAGATTCTGTTAACTCGGAAAATGAACCAAATTGAATTGGGAAATTGGGAGAGAATACATGTACTTGTTGGAAAAATACTTTTTGTGGTCTAGCAACCCATGCAACAATGTAGCATTGTTGACCGCAGAAAGATTCAGGCAGCCAGACAAAGTGTTTCATGTCTCAGTCATAAGGAAACAGGTGAAGTGGTGAGGGAGCCATTCTAACGACTTTCCGTAGCTTGGAGGGAGGCATGGATTACCAAGTAACTGTCATTTATGATCTGGTTCATGTCAATTTATTTATTTGTATTTATCCGTTATTTTACCAGGTAAATTGACTGAGAACACGTTCTCATTTACAGCAACGACCTGGGGAATAGTGACAGGGGAGAGGAGGGGGATGAATTAGCCAATCACACCAGATTAAAGCGCTCACATTTTCCTCAAGGGTTCAACAGATTGTTATAAACTGGGTGGTCCGAGCCCTGAATGCTGATTGGCTGAAAGCCGTGGTATATCAGACGATGACAAAACACATATTGTTACTGCTCTAATTGTTGGTAACCAGTTTATAATCGCAATAAGGCACCTCTGGGGTTTGTGGTGTATGGCCAAAATACCATGGCTAAGGGCTGTATGCAGGCACTCCGCGTTGCGTTGTGCATAAGAACAGTCCTTAGTCATGGTGTATTGGCCACATACCACACCCCCTCGGGCCGAGTCGACCCCCTAGCCGACATGGGGTCGACTCGACACCTGTGTGAATCTTAGAATCTAATTAGGTAATTGTTTTTTCTTGGTTACTAAGGGGCTTCCCAAATGAAACCCCTATTGCCTATAGTGCACACTACTATGGGCCCTGGTCCAAAGGGGATCGATGCACAATCTCAAGCACTTTAAAATGGCCATTCATCTCCATTGTTACTGAGGTAGACATTAGCGCACAATGTCTGCCAAAATCTACACAGCACAACGTAGAATTATTACAAGTATCAAACAACAAGGCAGGTCAAATCAAATATGAAGTCAAGTTTATTGGTGCAACATTTTCAATGCCTGACATCATCGACATTGTTACCGCTGGAAAATATATTATATTGCACGGAACAAGGAAACAGAGCTACACAACAGAAAATTATAGATTCAGACAGTGAATCAGTGTCCTTGAGAATGAATGGGCAGAGCTTTGGCAACTTTGCATTTATTGTCCTCCTTATCTAACGTAAGCTGGTCAGGGCTGTTTCCTGGACAGCCGGTATCTAAGGTGGGGAGGGTGATTTTGCCACATTATATAAGACCAGGCTCACTTTCAGCTGGAGTCTCTACACAGCCAGATCAGATCAACGATAGCAAACCCAGGATAGTCAACCCAGGACAGCAGTTTCCTCTAGTATCTGGCCCACGAGACACCTCGCCTTTCTGCAATATGAAGTGCCTGGTTCTGGGACTCGGCACACTGGCCTTGCTGGCATCCACCATGGCACAGGTAATGAATGTACTTATTCCTTATTCAGAAATAAAAGCTGAACAAGTTTTAAACTTAAAGAAAGGATGGAGAGATGGGGAGATCTGATTCAACCTAGAGTGTTTAGTGAACTCAACAATTCTGATCATAGCTGATGCAGTATGTTGAAATTTGAGGTTCAATAATTTGAGGATCATTCAATGAGTAAATGTAGTTATAGAACAGTGTTTTTAGTTGGACTGTTTATATGCTCAAAAGTGACATTAGGTCAGGGGCGTTCATCCTTTTCATGCCCTGGGACCCCAATTCAGGCCAACAGTCAAACCAGGAGCCCCTGTCATATATTTGCACCAAAATGTTTCCCCGTGCAGTTTTAATAACACAAAGGTGGAAAATTGCAATGTTTGATGGTCAGTAAAAAAAATTACAACTCCAGGTTTCATTTTTTTTTTTTTTACGCACCCCCTTCCCAACATAAAAAACATTTTCACATGACCCTCCCCTTGTACTGTAAAAATAAAATTGCACACCCTTCCCCCTCATTGAATTAACTCAAAAATAATTATTATGACCAAAAATAACAATACCTGTAGAGACCCTGTGTTTATAAATGTGGATGCCGACTTTGCCACTACAGCATGCTTTTGTGGCACAGTTGATGCCACGCAGGGCTACGGGCCAGAACGTTGAGGGTTCACCAACCACCACAGACGAGCTTACTCTAGACTGTTTCATTACACTACAATCAGAGGCGGTTGAAAATAATGATCAGCTAGGGGGAAATCAGATTTTCTAAACTTGGTGGTGCGAGCCCAGGATGCTGATTGACTGACAGCTGTGGTATATCAGACCGTATACAATGGGTATGACAAAATATGTATATTTACTGCTCTCCTGCGTTGCGTCGTGCATAAGAACAGCCCTTAGCCGTGGTATATTGTCCATATACCACACCCCCTCGGGCCTTATTGCTTAATTATATAAAATATATGCAACAAATGTATATGCAAGGAACAGCCAATGCACCACACAGCCAATAAACAAAGCATATCTGCATACCGATTACTGACTTCGGGCGCTCAACATCATGATTTGCGTTTTCAACACCACTATCAAAATTACTACGAATATGTCAATCTCGACAAAAACAAAATACATCCCTCCCTACCTTGTACCCACTAGCAAAGGCTTGGCTTGACAATCTCCGAATGCCATTCAAAAATGTTTGGGTTTTGTAACAGATGTCTCTTTCCATACATTAAATAGCCAGTGCACAGTTTGGATGCTGGATTTATATTAAAGTGGAGTGGACAACCGTGAGCAGGTAGCCTACATGAGACGTTTGAAGTAGCTTAGCCCAATTAAAACATTATAACTGGTTGTGTTTTTTTAAAAGTTAAATGACAAATGTTTAGGCCATTTTGATGTGTTAGGTTCTAGGTGTGGGAGGAATAGCCACTCGGATCTGAGAGGAGGCAGAGCGAGCTTTGAGTTTCCGGAATAACTGGGCCTGCAGGGATTATATTTGGCCACATTATTATAGGAGGATTTGGGAGAATGATGATCCCCATCAGACAGAAATAAAACCAGACTGGCCTGCTGCTGTGCCTTTCTAGACCTTATAAACTGTTGAGAGTAGACCCACAACTGATCCAAATCGAATGAAACATTCAAATCAAAGAGCGTTTGCTCTGTTATTCAAATTATTTTTTATTTTTTTGCAGTTTACAGAATTTTATACTCGCTTGAAAACTATTATTAATTGCATTGTGGTGTTGTAGACAAGTCTAAGTAGGATCATTTTATTGTCCCTAAACAAGACCAATAGGGAAGCTTTTTGAGCTGCGTGTCACACACCTGCCTCTCCGCTGCCTGTCAGCTACTCCCCTTGTTCTTGTGGATTGACATAGAAAATTGTCGCGCCTTTGAATGATTTTATGTGTGGTATGATTGTTAGTTAGACTATTGGAGATCTGGACCAACGATCCACCACTATAAATGGTGGATAGAGGTCAGGACAAACGGTGAGACTGGCAGACTATATTGACCTGTGGTATAGTATGTGTGTGGAAAAGCGTAGTGCATGCAAACAGATTAGGACATTTGGCAAGGATGCAAGAAGTAAAACCTGAAAAGTTATATTGTAATCCCCTCCAGTAATTTCGAATGGTCCCTAATTAAGTTCAGTTTCAAATAGACATGGGTAAATGAATGCTTAATGAACAATTTCATCCGACAGAATTCTACAATAGGACCAACAACAGACCAACATAATTCTACAATAGGACCAACAACAGACCAACAGAATTCTACAATAGGACCAACAACAGACCAACAGAATTCTACAATAGGACCAACAACAGACCAACAGAATTCTACAATAGGACCAACAACAGACCAACAGAATTCTACAATAGGTCCAGCAACCGTCACAACTGCCACAACCGCCACCTGGCCATCCACACCAGTAATTTTCAAACTGTCCCTAATTCATTTCAGTTAATAGACACGGGTGAAATAATCCTGAATTAACATATAGCCTAATGTAAATACTTCATTTTCATCCAACAGAATTCTACAATAGGACCAACAACCGACCAACAGAATTCTACAATAGGACCAACAAATGCCACCACAACCGCCACAACCGCCACATGGTCAACCACTCTCACCACACCAGCAGGGGGCAGCCATGTCTTCAGTTACTCCCTGACTCTACTGTTTGGTTCGACAGCCAGCCTGATAATACATTCACTATGGCATTGAGCGCCACATAGAGGACAAGAGTCACATTGACTGCACCTTTCTGAGAGTGTTATTAAAGGGTAATTTGGGGATTCTGGCAATGAGGCCCGTTATCTACTTTCCCAGAGTCAGAGGAACTCATGGATACCAGTTTTAAGTCTCTGCGTGCGGTTTGAATAAAGTTGCTAACTTGCGCAACTGTTAACTTCCTTTTAGCTCAATGACTGCTAACGCTAGTTGTTGACTAGTGCAATTGCTAATTAGCGTTAGCGAAATGACTGGAACTTCCTGTCATTGTGTTAACACTAGTTAGCATTGGCATTAGCATTACCGCTAACTTCCTTCATACAGGACACAGAGACATAAAAATGGTATCCACAAGTTCATCTGATTCTGGGAAAGACGATAAAGGGCACCATTGCCAAATCCTAACGTATCCCTTTAAAAACTGAATAAGAGCGTAGGAGAATAATCTTTCTCTCAATTTGTGTGTTTTACAGTGACCTGCTGGAGGTTTGTGTGTTCTCTGTGTATTTCAAAATGTAGAACTGAAACACTGGTTGATAGGGTTGCAATGCCCAAAATCGGTGTATACTAATGTTTTATAGTCAATCAAGCCGTGAGTTCCTTTGCTATGTAAACAAGTGAAGTATTCATGTGATTGTCTTCGGACAGAAATAGGTCATTATACAAATGGTAAATGATTTAATTTCTCATTGTACAAATATTGAAATGTACCCAAATAAAATATTTTTTTTGTATTGCTATTTGACCGAGTGAAATATTTACATATACATATTTTATCACAGTAAATAGGTTATTCGGAATTACTCTTGCTTTTAATCTTAATATTAGTTCCATTGTTCTGCTTTTCAGGGCACTTTAAGATTTGTGTATAAAAAAGTGTCCACCACAAAAGTTCCTTCTCAGGTGAAAATAAATGCATTCTAATTTAATATAAGGTGAAGTTATTAATTAACAATGAAAGAATTATAAAGATCCATAACATGCGATGTGACGTATCAATACAGGTACAGAAGGAGCATTCGATCAATCACATTTAGTGATAAAGCCCTTTTTACATCAGCCGATGTCACAAAGTGCTGTACAGAAACCCAGCATAAAACAGCAAGAAAGGCAGATGTAGAAGCACGTAGCTCGGAAAAAACTCAATAGAATGGTTGAACCTAGGAAGGAACCTAGAGAGGAACTTATGGGTGGCCATATCTATGCCGTCAATGCTAACGTTTCTTTGCTACCTGTCAACTTTACGTTTTTTTACTTTTTAATTACCGTTTATAATTGTTGTGTTTTCCCTCGCTCGACTTCTTTCATTCACCTTTTTCACCCCGGACACTTTATCTGGACGTGGTTCGTCAGTACCTACACCAGCCGAAGCTGAGTAGCAACATTAAACCTTCTAATTGTAGTCGCTGTACTCATAATATACAGGAGAACAATCGCCTTATGGTGAGGATAGCCTTGCTGCAAGCCCAGCTTCAGGCGCAATCGTTAGGTAAGAGTAATTTAAGCGTCTGTGCCACCAATAAGCACAAATAGTAGTATAAATCCCCTTGCACAGTCCCCACAGCCTGACAATTTTCTCATGGCTTCTGGAAGGAAATGCTGAAGGAATGCTCAACCGGTGTCGCTCATTCAGCAGACAGAAACTTTCAACCGGTTCTCCCCATTATTAAGCAACTAGTCGGAGTCAGAGGTCGAGCCTTCTCTGGTCTCTCCTCCACCCGTTACGGGGTCTGAGAAGCCGAAGCCTCCCAACATTATCTCTGACAAATTGAACACCTTAGTCATTGGTGACTCCATTACCTGTAGTATTAGACACAAAATAATAATCCAGTGACCATACACTGTTTACCAGGGGGCAGGGCTACAGACTTGAAGTCTAACCTGAAGATGGTGCTGACTACGGTTAAAACTGGCAAGTATAGGGATATTGTTATCCACGTTGGCACCAACGATGTTAGGATGAAACAGTCAGAGTTCACCATGCGCAACATAGCTTCAGCGTGTAATTCAGCTAGAAAGATGTGTCGGCATCGAGTAATTGTCTCTGGCCCCCTCCAGGTTGGGGGGAGGGATGAGCTCTACAGCAGAGTCTCACAACTCAATCGCTGGTTGAAAACTGTTTTCTGCCCCTCCCAAAAGATAGAATTTGTAGATGATTGGCCCTCTTTCTGGGACTCACCCACAAACAGTACCAAGCCTGGCCTAATGAGGAGTGACAGACTCCATTCTAGCTGGAGGGGTGCACTCATCTTATCTACCAACATAGACAGGGCTCTAACTCCTCTAGCTCCACAATGTTATAGGGTGCAGAACAGGCTGTTAGCCACCCTGCCAGCTTAGTGGAGTCTGCCACTAGCACAGTCAGTGTAGTCAGCTCAGCTATCCCCATTGGGACCGTGTCTGTGCCTCGACCTAGGTTGGGCAAAACTAAACGTGGCGGTGTTCGCCTTAGCAATCTCACTGGAATAAAGACCTCATCCATTCCGGTCACTATTGAAAGAGATTGTGATATCTCACATCTAAAAATAGGGCTACTTAATGTTAGATCCCTCACTTCCAAGGCAGTTATAGTCAATAAACTAATAATCACTGATCATAATCTTGATGTGATTGGCCTGACTGAAACATGGCTTAAGCCTGATGAATTTAATGTGTTAAATGAGGCCTCACCTCCTGGTTACACTAGTGACCATATCCCCCGTGCATCCCGCAAAGGCGTAAGTGTTGCTAACATTTGCGATAGCAAATTTCAATTTACAAAAAAAAAAGACTGTGTTTTTGTCTTTTCAGCTTCTAGTCATGAAATCTATGCAGCCTACTCAATCACTTTTTATAGCTACTGTTTACAGGCCTTCTGGGCCATGCACAACATTCCTCACTGAGTTCCCTGAATTTCTATCGGGCCTTGTAGTCATGGCAGATAATAGTCACATTTTTGGTGACTTTAATATTCACTTGGAAAAGTCCACAGACCCACACCAAAAGGCTTCCTGAGTCATCATCAACTCAGTGGGTTTTGTCCAACATGTCTCCGGACCTACTCACTGCCACAGTCATACTCTGGACCTAGTTTTGTCCTGTGGAATAAATATTGTGGATCTTAATGTTTTTCCTCATAGTCCTTGACTATCGGACCAGCATTTTGTTACGTTTGCGATCGCATCAAATAATCTGCTCAGACCCCAACCAAGGATCATCAAAAGTTGTGCTATAAATTCTCGGACAACCCAAAGATTCCTAGATGCCCTTCCAGACTCCCACCACCTACCCAATGACATCAGAGTACAAAATTCGGTTAACCACCCTAACTGAGGAACTACATTTAACCTTGCGTAATACCCTAGATGCAGTCTCACCCCTAAAAACCAAAAATATTTGTCATAGGAAACTAGCTACCTGGTCTACAGAATATACCCAAGCCCTGAAGCAAGCTTCCAGAAAATTTGAACGGAAATGGCTCTACACCAAACTGGAAGTCTTCCGACCTGCTTGGAAAGACAGTACCGTGCAGTATCGAACAGCCCTTACTGCTGCTCGAACATCCTATTTTTCAAACTTAATTGAGGAGAATAAGAACAATCTAAAATGTATTTTTGATACTGTAACAAAGGTAACTAAAAAGCAGCATTCTCCAAGAGGATGGCTTTCACTTCAGCAGTGATAAATTCTTGAACTTCTTTGACAAAAAGATCATGATCATTAGAAAGCAAATGACGGACTCCTCTTTAAATCTGCGTATTCCTCCAAAGCTCAGTTGCCTGAACAACACTGCCAGGACACAAGATAAAGGCCTCCTTACTGTCCCTAGAATTTCTAAGCAAACAGCTGGAGGCAGGGCTTTCTCCTATAGAGCTCAATTTTTATGGAATGGTCTGCCTATCCATGTGAGAGATGCAGACTCGGTCTCGACCTTTAAGTCTTCATTCAAGACTCATCTCTTTAGTAGGTCCTATGTGTAACTGACAATTAACCTGTAAGTCTATGTCATTGTTTTTTGTTTGAATTGTTTACGTGTTCGCTGTGCGGGGGAAATGATAAGACAAGCGGAACTACGTAGCTGATAACTGTTGTATTGGGGATCCTTATTGTAGCAACACACCTTTGGAGGGAAGGCAATCCCGCGCTGTGTTAGCCAAATTTTCATGTCATCGGGTGTAGTTCATAAAGGTTGAAGCGTGTATGTTAGGATGGTAACGTTATAATAATTAAGGATGAAGTGTGAATTCATGCCAGGAATAATAAGTGTGAAGTTTGATTTCCTCCCTTCTGTAATAAGCAGCCAATGAGGTATTTTTCCTTTATTCATGTGTTTAATCTGATACTGTTATAGCGCCCAGCTAAACTGTTTATGTATGTCAGCACTTCAGAGTTAAACCAAGCTAATAAGTCACTTGTAAGATATGAAGGTTGTAAGAGTGTGCTTAACTTCATTTACTTTATAGTTCTCACGGAAGGTGATAATTCGGACTAAATCTACAGAATATAGCCGCCAGTTAAAATCAAGGAACGGTTGTGCTCAACCACTGGAGGGAGCTACAGTGAGAAATCGATGCTCTTCACGAGCAAGAGAGAAAGAAGAATCTCACACAGCTGTAAAACGTCTACAAGATTCCCAAGTCTTGGTAGGCCCTGTCATCTGCCAGATAAGAGTTTTACACCTACCTGCAACCTAAGAAGAACATCTCCACATAAGGAAGCATCGTGAGGCAACATAAGGTCAAGACTAACAGGAAAGTCAGACACGCAAGTACAAGTCAAGGTGTTTGAAGGTGGTCCTAGCCTTGTGAACAGCTAATAAGAGACTTTAAGATTACAAGTCGTAAGGACTGGAGATAGTTGTGTATTTCATCAAGATGCTGGTATTATGCATTTGCTCTTTCTATCTTAATGTATCGCTGGTATGTGTAAAAAATATTATTTGATACTTATATATATATATATATATATATATATATATAACAAAATGCTTGTTCTTCAACCGATCGCTGCCCGCACCCGCCGCCCGACTAGCATCACTACTCTGGACGGTTCTGACTTAGAATATGTGGACAACTATAAATACCTAGGTGTATGGCTAGACTGTAAACTCTCCTTCAAGACTCACATCTCCAATTCAAAGTTAAATCTAGAATCGTCTTCCTATTTCCCAACAAAGCCTCTTTCACTCATGCTGCCAAACATACCCGTGTAAAACTGACTGTCCTACCGATCCTTGACTTCGGAAATGTCATTTACAAAATAGCCTCCAACACTCTACTCATTAAATCGTATGCAGTCTATCACAGTGCCATCCGTTTTGTCACCAAAGCCCCACATACTACCCACCACTGTGACCTGTATGCTCTCGTTGGCTGGTCCTCACTACATATTCGTCGCCAAACCCACTGGCTCCTGGTCATCTATAAGTCTTTGCTAGGTAAAGCTCTGCCTTATCTCAGCTCACTGGTCACCATAGCAACACCCACCCGTAGCACGCGCTCCAGCGGGTATATTTCACTGGTCATTCCCAAAGCCAACACCTAATTTGGCCGCCTTTCCTTCCAGTTCTCTGCTGCCAATGACTGAAACAAATAGCAAAAATCATGGAAGTTGGAGACTTACAGTTGTCGGAAGTTTACATACACTTAGGTCGGAGTCATCAAAACTCGTTTTTCAACCACTCCACAAATTTCTTGTTAACAAACTATAGTTTTGGAAGTCGGCTAGGACATCTACTTTGTGCACGACAAGTAATTTTTCCAACAATTGTTTACAGACAGATCATTCCAGAAAATTATGTCATGGCTTTAGAAGCTTCTGATAGGCTAATTGACATCTTTTGAGTCAGTTCGAGGTGTACCTGTGGATGCATTTCAAGGCCTAACTTCAAACTCTGCTTGACATTATGGGAAAATCAAATGAAATCAGCCTAGACCTCAGAAAGAAAATTATAGACCTCCACAAGTCTGCTTCATCCTTGGGAGCAATTTCCAAATGCCTGAAGGTACCACGTTCATCTGTACAAACAATAGTACGCAAGTATAAACACCATGGGACAACACAGCCATCATACCGCTCAGGAAGGAGACGTGTTCTGTCTCCTAGAGATGAACGTACTTTGGTGCGAAAAGTGCAAATCAATTCCAGAACAACAGCAAAGGACCCTGTGAAGATGCTGGAGGAAACAGGTACAAAAGTATCTATATCCACAGTAAAAAGAGTCCTATATCGACATAACCTGAAAGGCCGCTCAGCAAGGATGAAGCCACTGCTCCAAAACTGCCATAAAAAAACAGACTACGCTTTGCAATTGCACATGGGGATAAAGATCGTACTTTTTGGAGAAACTTCCTCTGGTCTAATGAAACAAAAATAGAACTGTTTGGCCATAATGACTATCATTATGTTTGGAGGAAAAAGGGGGTGGCTTGCAAGCCGAAGAACACCATCCCAACCGTGAAGAACGAGGGTGGCAGCATCATGTTGTGGGGGTGCTTTGTTGCAGGAGGGACTGGTGCACTTCCCAAAATAGATGGCATCATGAGGGAGGAAAATGATGTGGATATATTGAAGCAACATCTCAAGACATCAGATAAGTTAAAGCTTGGTCGCAAATGGGTCTTCCAAATGGACAATGGACAACTACAAGCATACTTCCAAAGTTGTGGCAAAATGGCTTAAGGACAACAATGCCAAGGTATTAGAGTGGCCATCACAAAGCCTTATAGAAAATCTGTGGGCAGAACTGAAAAGGCGTGTGTGAGCAAGGAGGCCTGCAAACCTGACTCAATTACACAAGCTTTGTCAGGAGGAATGGGCCAAAATTCACCCAACTTATTGTGGGATGCTTGTGGAAGGCTACCCAAAACATTTGACCCAAGTTAAACAATTTAAAGTTAATGCTACCAAATTCTAATTGAGTGTGTGTAAACTTCTGACCCACTGGGCATGTGATGAAAAAAAAAGCTGAAATAAATCATTCTCTCTACTATTATTCTGACATTTCACATTCTTAAAATAAAGTGGTGATCCTAACTGACCTCAGACAGGGAATTTTTACTAGAATTAAATGTCAGGAAATGTGAAAAACTGAGTTGAAATGTATTTGGCTAAGGTGTATGTAAACTTCCGACTTCAACTGTACCACGGCTAAGGGCTGTGTCCTAGCACGTTGCATTGTGGATAAGAACAGCCCTTGTCCGTGGTGTATTGGCCATATACCACACCCCCCCCCCCTGGCCTTGGTAGAGAGTGATTGCTTAAATATACACCCAGTGGCCCGTTTTTTAGGTACACCACCCCGTTCACGAAAATAGTTTGCTCCTACAGACAGTCAAGTGGCCATGGCATGGAGTGACCTAAGCAACTTTGAGCGTGGTATGATCGTTGGTGCCAAGTGCGCCGGATCCAGTATCTCAGAACCGTCTGGCCTCTTCTGCGTTTCACACACGACAGTGTCTAGGGTTTACCGAGAATGATACGACAAAACAATAACATCCAGTTAGCTCCAGTCAGCTGGATCCAGTACTTTAGACATGGGTGTACCTAATAAACTAGCCACTGAGTGTATATTTGTTCATATGTTACTGCATGGTGTAATACATAATAAATACATGAGGAAGTGGGGTGCATTGAGTTCTAAAGAGAGAGACAAAAGAGGGGGAAGTGAAAGTATACACTACAGCAACAGCCAAAGGGCAATTATTAAACTACTGTTATCTACTTCCCCCCCTTACTGGTAAAGGTTGCACGTCTTCTCACTTCTATGAAACCTATCAAACAATGACATACTTCCTTGCTGTTATCAGGTTGTTACAGAACTGATGGGTCAATTTCTGTTTTATGCCGTGATACGAGTTTGTGGTGGTGACATGAACACCCTATTTGATATTGTCTGAGGTGCGTATTGACAACTCCACTACACTGCAAAACTGAGCAATATCTCAAAAGGACATACAAGCAAGTTTTTTGGTTTGTGCTCATAACGCACCATGGCCGTTAGAAGAGTGTGTGTCTTATAGTCTGAAATTGCCAGGGGGAAACTTGGTGTGTGTGTGTGTGTGTGTGTGTGTGTGTGTGTGTGTGTGTGTGTGTGTGTGTGTGTGCATGCAAGTTATTTGATCGTTAGATTGATAAGCGTGAGTGCGCAGTGACGCCCGTTTGAACGAGTTTATTAGATAGTTCAATTAATGGCCATTTATTTGTTTTGCCCCTACTCTTTACTGCTCACACACACACACACACACACACCTGCATACACACACAACCCGTCCATGTCTAACTGTGTATGTAGCCATGGTTCCCTCTGAAAGAAATCTGTGCCGCAACCTCTTGCTGCTCCAGCCGGTAGGGATATCCTTGTCTCATCGCGCACCAGCGACTCCTGTGGCGGGCCGGGCTCAGTGCGCGCTAACCAAGGTTGCCAGGTGCACTGTGTTTCCTCCGACACATTGGTGCGACTGGCTTCCGGGTTGGATGCGCGCTGTGTTAAGAAGCAGTGCGGCTTGGTTGGGTTGTGTATCGGAGGATGCATGACTTTCAACCTTCGTCTCTCCCGAGCCCGTACGGGAGTTGTAGCAATGAGACAAGATAGTAGCTAAACAATTGGATACCATGAAATTGGGGAGAAAACGGGGTAAAAAAGCAGGCAGACAGGCATCGAGGCATTCAGTTACTGTTCGATTGAATGTTAGAAATGACAAAACTAGTGACCTAAGTGACTTTGAGAGTGGTATGATTGTCGGTGCCAGTTCCTGCATCTCAGGGATTTTCACACACGATAGTGTCTAGGATTTACCGAAAATGGTGCGACAAACAAAAACATCCAGTCAGCGACAGTCCTGTGGTCGAAAACAACTCGTTGATGAGAGGTTGAAGAAGAATGTCAAGAATCGTGCACCTTACAGGCAGACCACAAACAGGCAAATAACAGTGCGGAACTGCATCTCGGAAAGCACAATTTGTCGGTCCTTGTCATGGATGGGCTACTACAGCAGATGACCACACCGGGTTCCACTCCTACCAGCTAAAAAACAAGAAGCAGCATGAGGCTATGGCCCCATCCTGCCTGGTGTCAATGGTGCAGGCTGGTGGAGGTGGTGTAATATTGTGTGGAATGTGTTCCTGGGACACTTTAGGTCCCTTGTTACCCCGGACCTCTCTGTACTCTCACTTACTCTCACTGTATTGATAACAAACAAACCAGTGGATTGTAGGCATGCGTGATCTAAATATATTGTGGATTATGGGCATACATGATCTAAATATAGAATTATGCTTTCGTTTTTGAGAGTGAAATTCCAGGAAGAAGATGGGAAGTGATTTGGGAGAAAGTGGCTTGGTCATCTCTGTAATAAAAATAGACTTGATGCCATGGAATTTGCGAAGCAACATCATTGCCCCTGGACTGTATTTGTATGGTATTTATACAGTACATTTACCAAAATGAAGATTTTGTAATAACAGAAACAATAGAGTGAAGTGTCATGGAAAGGTAGTTTCAAATGAAATCCCGTGTTCTAAAAACATTGGGAAACGGCAGCACACCAGAAAGTGTATTTAAACAAACAAAAAGACCTCATTTCGCCGTGTTATTTTCATCCGGACAGGCTAATGCGTTTCGGCAGTCATGGCTTCATCAGAGCAAGGAAAGGTAATGGAAAGGAAGTGTAAGTGTTGAACCCAAACTCTGCTGTTTTGTACACTGACATGATATGCCTGCCGAAACTGTTCATGTGTACATGTACACACACACACACCACACATGTGTACATGTACACACACACACAGACACACACACACAACCTTCTTGGAACCAGAGGAACATGGTGGGGCGATATATAAGAGCAGTGCAACTCCGAAAAGGACATAGACTCTACAGCACTCGATACACTGAGGACCATCTCTGGAAACATAGACCAGGGCAGACCATCAACAGCTCTTCAAGCCTCCTGCAGTATTTTACTCTTAGGACACCTCACCTGCTCTCCAATATAATGTATCTTCTGGGACTCTGTACACTGGCCCTGCTGGCCTCCACCATCGCACAGGTAATGGAATGGACACTACTCAACAGAGTCGGGGTCAATTCCATTTCAAATCGGTTAGTTCAGGAGATGACTCAAGATTCCACTTCAAGAAGTCAAAAGTGGCATTAATTTTTTGTGTGCATTTTTCAAAATCACTCCGTGAATGATTTGAAGTAGATATGGAACTGACCCCCGTCCTTCTGTTTACACAGAAAATATCTGAATTACTGTGTAATGCTTCAGATGTGTGTGATTTTGATGACAGTGAGGGTTTTTATTTTTATTTTGGGGAAAGCAACGTGTAGTATGCTATTAGAATGCAATTGGGTACCTTGAAAGTGATCATTTCTGGTGTCACGGTAATGGAGGGCAACCTACTAATCTGGAAAGAAGTCAATTCCATTCTATTAATTGACATTATTTCCAATAAGGATGGTTACATTCTGGAATTTGAATTTGAATTCACTTACTGGATTGAAATGGAATTGACCCCAATCTCAGTGTTACTATATGCCTTAAAGCTAGAATCCATTATTGAAACAATAATGTGTTTTAGTAAAACGCTGAGGGATGGGCTTGGAGAAATGGAGCCACTCTAAAATTCATACATAGAGCTATTGATGCAAGGACTAACCATCCATGATATAAAAATGATAGTTTTAAATCCGTGTTGCAGTAGTATCATGGAAGATCCGCGCTAAAATTGAAAGGTAATTTCAGTTTGAGCTGACATACACTGCATTTGGAAAGTATTCAGACCCCTTGACTTTTTCCACATTTAGTTACATTACAGTTTTATTCTAAAATGTATTAATTCATTTTCTTCCCGCATCAATCTACACACAATACTCCATAATGACAAAGCAAAAACAGGTTTTTACTTTGTTGAAGCACCTTTGGCAGCGATTACAGCCTTGAGTTTTCTTGCGTATGATGCTACAAGCATGGCACACCTGTATTTTGGAAGTTTCTCCCATTCTCTGCAGATCCTTTCAAGTTCTGTCAGGTTGGATGGGGAAATTTCCCTCACAGCTATTTTCAGGTCTCTCCAGAGATGTTCGATCGGGTTCAAGTCCAGGCTCTGGTTGGTCCACTCAAGGACATTCAGATACGTGTCCTGAAGCCACTCCTGCGTTGTCTTGGCTGTGTTCTTAGGGTCATTGTCATATTGGAAGGTGAACCTTCACCCCAGTCTGAGGTCCTGAGCCCTTTGGAGCAGGTTTTCATCAAGGATCTCTCGTCGCTTCATTCATCTTTCCCTCGATCCTGACTTGTCTCCCAGTCCCTGCCGCTGAAAAACATCTCCTCAGCATGATTCTGCCACCACCATGCTTCCAGGCTTCTTCCAGACGTGAAGCTTGGCATTCAGGCCAAAGAGTTCAATCGTGGTTTCATCAGACCAGAGAATCTTGTTTCTCATGGTCTGAGAGTATTTAGGTGCCTTTTGGCAAACTCCAAGTGGGCTGTCGTGTGCCTTTTACTGAGGAGTGGCTTCCGTCTGGCCAGTCTACCATAAAGATCTGATTGGTGGAGTGCTGCAGAGATGGTTGTTATTCTGGAAGGTTCTTCCATCTCCACAGAGGAACTCTGGAGCTTTGTCAGAGTGACCACCGGGTTCTTGGTCACCGTCCGAACCAAGGCCCCTCTCCCCCGATTGCTTAGTTTGGCCGGGAGGCCAGCTCTAGGAAGAGTCTTGGTGGTTCCAAACTTCTTCCATTTAAGAATGATGGAGGCCACTGTGTTCTTGGGGACCTTCAATGCTGCAGAAATTTTTGGAACCCTTTCCCAGATCTGTGCCGCGACACAATCCTGTCTCGGAGCTCTACTGACAATTCCTTTGACCTCATGGTTTGGTTTTTGCTCTAACATGCACTGTCAATTGTGGGACCTCATATAGACAGGTGTGTGCCTTTCCAAATAATGTCCAATCAATTTAATTTTTCACAGGTGGACTCCAATCAGGTTGTAAAAACATCTCAAGGATAATCAATGGAAACAGGATACACCTGAGCTCAATTACGAGTCTCATAGCGAAGGGTTTGAATAGCTATGTAAATCAGGTATTTGCTTTTCATTTTTTATAAATGTGCAAAAAAATCTTAAAAACCTGTTTTCGCTTTGTCGTTATGGGGTATTGTGTGTAGAATGATAAGGAAAAGTAATCATTTAAGAATCATTTTTGAATAAGGCTGTAATGTAACAACATGTGGAAAAAGTCAAGGAGTGTGATTACTTTCCAAACACACTGTATGCAGCGTTTACCATTAATGCAGTCTCTACCACCACGGTAAGATTGATTTTACCTGTCATTTGCGCAAGATCTTCAGTGCTATGGCTTAAATACAGCCCTGTTTGAGGAAATAGACTGTTGGTTTACATTTAAATTGTTTCCAAACATTGGAGTAAAACAAGCTTGTATTTTGGGTTCTGACGGGGTACAACAGTTGAACTAGGGGCTCTATTCAATCCGTATTATTGACATTCAGCACTACAGTGTGATTGAAATGTAAAGACAATGTTCCCGCATTTAGTGGAGACTGCATTCACGGTAAACGGTGCATATGTCGGCTCAATCGGAAATTACCTTAAAATGTATATGGTGCACTCTGTAACGCCATAAGTTATATTCTTCAAGAATCAACGGGTATATATCATTAATTTCATAAGTCAGAAAATTGATGTAGCAACTAAGGATTCAAGCTTTAAAGGTACATTACACTTTCAAATGAAAGTTTTGTTTGTCTCTTTCCGACCTCTAAAGTAGTCTAATGTCAAGATGAAACTACGTCCTATCACGTTTCAGGTATGACCCAGATGCAGACAGTGTCGAAGAAACAAACATTTATTTCTAATACAGAGGCAGGCAAACGACAGGTCAAAGGCAGGCAGGGGTCAGTAATCCAGAGCGGGTGCAAAAGGTCCAGAATGGCACGCAGTCTCAGGGTCAGGGCAGGCAGGTGTCAATAATCCTGTGAGGTGGGGCAAGGTATAGAACGGCAGGCTCAGGGTCAGGGCAGGCAGAACGGTCAAAACTGGGAAGGACTAGAAAACAGGAGCAAGGACAGACAGGAGCCAGGGAACAAACGCTGGTAGGTTTCACAAAACAAAACGAACTGGCAACAGACAAACAGAGAACACAGGTGTAAATACACTGGGGATAATGGGGAAGATGGGCGATCCATGGAGAGGGGTTGGAGACAATCCCAAAGACAGGTGAAACAGATCAGGGTGTGACACGTCCAATGACATCGGTTGTGTAGATCCAGCTATATGCCTCCATTCCAAATGAATGGAAAAGATGAGCACCGAATAAAACCAGGAAATCCAGGAAATTAGACAGTGCTAATCTTTTCTATTCCTTTGGGATTGAGGCCTATAGTTGGATCCACACAATCAATGTTTAATCTGGACATTAGTCTTCTTTTGTGGTCTGAAAACATCTGACAAACTTTCATTTATGAGTGAAATGTCCCTTTAAGAATAATTTGCAGTCCACATTGACATTGACTCAATTGTCTCTTCTATCATTCTCCACATTCAGAATGTTTCAACAATAGCTTCTTTCACTCCTACAATCGCTGGTTCTGCTCCTACAATCACTGGTTCTGCTCTTACAAGCGCTGGTCCTGTTGCTCCTACAAGCGCTGGTCCTGTTGCTCCTACAACCGCTGTGCCAGCTCTTACAACCTCTGTTCCTGCTCCTGCAACAGCAGCAACTGTCCAATCTTCCAAACCAAGTGGCAGCCCAGCAACCGGAGCGTCTCTGTTGTGTTCTGTGATGATTCTTCTGCTCTACAGCCTGTAGTACTAAGTGGTGGACCCCCTCTGGCCTGGAGTTTGTATTGTTCAGGACTATATAGACTGAGTGGCTAAGAATGATCCCAGAGCCAATGAACAAAGCAAACATGTATCTGGAAGAATGGATTTTCCTCTACTAGAACACCAGTCATTGATGTTTCATGTTAGAGGTTAATCTTTGTATATGGACACGTTATGAGAGAAGCAAATTCTTCTTAAATTGAAATTTGGGTGGGTGGATTGGAGGGAAGAAGGGGTGGAGGGAGGGGTTGGGGTTGTACTGTTTTTCTGTTCTCATATCTGAAAATCTATAAAGAAAGTACAACAAAAAGCATTTGTTGTAAACCGTCACCAATGGGTAAAAACCATTGGGCTAAGAGATATTGGTTGTGTTTTGAACACTGACAGTTTTACGAACTTGATTCCACTGCCCTTTTAGACTTATTCTTGTCCGTTTGTTTTATTAAGTTGAAATGTACTGATTAGAGGGAATGAGTTCATGTTGTAGACAATATACTTGATTGTAATCCAATTTCTATGTTAATAAATGCATGTATGGAAGTACAATCAAAAACAGTATAATAAAATAATAGACCGTGTGACTACTTACATATTAAGCATTATGAGCATTAGCAATAGAACAAAGTTGTATTTTCTTGTGTTACTGTGTAAGACGGAGACATAACGCAATGCAGATGTAGGATCTGAATTTGATCACCCTGTTGCAGGAGAACTTTCCTGCACTGCAGGACATTTAAAAAAAAAATTGTAGTGTATTTTAGTTAAAAAGGGTCAGAATGTGTCATTTCCACTTTTAAATTTCAGATGTGGTTTTCCCTTACAAAAAAAATTACATAATAATTAACATTTCCTGTTGCTGCAGGATTATTTTCCTGCTGTAGCAAACTGGTTCAAATTACGATCCTACATCTGTGTATGTGAAGGCTGAGCTAGTGTGAAATTGTACACAAAACTCAATCCTTTAGTCTTCATATCGCCAGATAGCCAGCAACGCTTTGTGGATGATCTCCTCTGAATTTGTTCTGTTGAAAAACAGTGGCCATTTTTCCCAAAATTCAACAGATTTTGAAAGACTGTTAGTTATACTGCTTGGTTGAGGTGGATAGTTTCATTGACATGTATTCCTACTGTATTCGTTACAGGAAATAAATGCAAGGCTTTTTTTCATCCCTCCAACAGGTGACACTGACAGTGTGCTACTGACGTGCAGATAAGTGTGTGTACACGTGGGAGTCTAAATGTGCATTACATCTGGTGGGAGGGTGCACGCAGTGGTGTAGTGGTGCCTGGAGAAGTGGGCATACTCACATTTTGCCAAAAAGAGACCAGTGAGGTGGCGCACAATTGGCCCAGCGTCGTCCGGGTTAGGGGAGGGTTTGGCCTGGCCGGGATATCCTTGTCCCATCGTGCTCTAGTGACTCCTGTGGCAGGCCGGATGCAGTGCACGCTGACACGGTCGCCAGTTGGACGGTGTTTTCTCTGACACATTGGTGCGGCTGGCTTCCGGGTGTCGAGAAACAACATGGCTTGGCAGGGTTGTGTTTCGGGGGACGCATGGCTCTTGAACTTCGCCTCTCCCGAATCTGTATGGGAGTTGCAGCGATGGGACAAGGCTGTAACTACCGATTGGATAGCACGAAATTGGGGAGAAAAAGGGGTAAAAAAAACATCCTTAATTTAACAGCTTGAAGGAAAGGCTTTTTTCTTTCCTATAGTTTTTTTCAGGGTTTCACTCTCACAAATTGACTGTTAAGATACTGGTAGACCATCCGTGTTGCATGGTCACTACTAGTTAACACAGCTACAAAGTTATAATTTACTCCATCCTTCTATCTCCAAAATATAAAGGCCTATATTGGCCTTCTCTACTGAGTGGTGTAGCGTGATGACATCCTTGGAAAAGTTTGCATCGGAAATGGGAGCGTAGCTGGGGGAGGAAGTTGAGCTGAAGCGTAGTTCTTCGGCTGGAGGCACCAGCGAAGCACTCACAGCCATGTGGTACGAATATATTTTTGAAATATTCTTTCTCACTGATAATGAAAGATAAGGGGCATATCAGCGTGTTTCAAAACCCGGTTTGACAGCGACGATTATTGACGTTTCTAAACGTCAAAACACAGTGTCGCAATTGTACAGATGTAGGATCTTAATTTAAGCCAGTTTGCTTCAGCAGGAAAATAATCCTGCAAAAAACAGGAAATGTGAATTAATATGTGGATTATAATTAATGAAAGATGTTTGTAATTAAGATCCTACATCCGTAGTTCGCATGAAGTCAATAGCGGGTGAATGTACCTGCATTTTGCCCCCACCACACCACTGGGTACTCATATACCGTACCTATGATTGTGTTTGTGTGCCCGCGCGTGTGTGTGTGTGCGCCTTGGTTAAGAAGTTCAGAGTCTCTGATAGTCAGAATGGTGATCCATGATCTGCCTTTGCCTGATTGATAGCTTCAGAGAGATCCTGCTCAGTCACCAGCACATAAGGTTGCAAGCACACGCACGCACACACACACACACACACACACACACACACACACACACACACACACACACACACACACACACACACACACACACACACACACACACAGCCTGTTGCAGTGCACCAGTACATTATATTCATAATCTACCATATTGTTTGCCTGTTCAAAATGTAAACCTGTTGTCTTTTAGCAGACAATCGTACACAGAGGTTCTTCTAATAAGTTCTACATCTTAGTGATGTCTTATGACAAGGCTCCAGTGAAGAGGATTTCTGTCAGGGAGGGGAGAGAGTTTAAATTGAGTAAGGCCAGGATGAGTAACGACAGGGCATTACTTGGCCTCTGAGTACATTGGTGATTACTTGATTAGAACATATCACAGTAGATTACAGGTATTTGACTTTCATTTTAAATACTGTATGTTACTCATCTCTAAATTTATATATATTAAAGCAACTGCAAAAATTATTATTCTTTGGTCTGGTCAACACTGGACATTCCAGCAGTGTTGCACCAGCCTTTGCACGAGGGGGACAAGGGCTGGTGGACATTGGGTCCAGAGTCACAGCTTTCTGCCGACAAGCTGCACAGAGCCTTTTTTTACCAGCAGGGGGTGTGTGGTGAGACACAGCGTTGGCTGTTCTAATGAGGTCAGGGGGCCTTGAATGTGACAGGCACTTGTTCCTTATGGATCTGGAGCAGGTCGATATGTCAACCCCTTTACGCCGTTCTACCTTGCTGTGCTTCGGGCATGGAAAGAGACCCTCAACTGTTTACAGTGATGTTTCACGGCCAGGAGCACGGCTAGTGGAGGAGCCACTGTTCTACAACCCACTCATCAAGACCAGAGTGCTGACCTCTCCGAGATTGCGAGCCAGACCTGTGAGAACGGGGTACACTAAGTTGGGTGACCTGAGAAAGGAGGCTTCCTCCATAAAGTCATCCAGGCTGCTGCAGCAGGTGGTGGAGGGGATCCGTGCTGCACTAGCGGGCCCCTTCAGAGAGCTGCTGGGAAACAGGCAGCGACTGGGCCGTTGAACCACTAATTAAACCGATCTGCTTCCTTTTACCACCTACCTCCTTTTTCCCCCCAGCTGCTGCTGCAGGGGGACAGCAGGTGGGTGAGGAGATTATTTTATCGTTCAGGACTGAGGGGCTTTTGTCCAGCCAGCAAAAAGGCTTTGTGTAACGGTGGCTATCAAGTTGGCTCAGAAAGACAATTTGCATGGGCTGAGGGCAACGGAGTGGCAGGGGGGTTTGGGACCGGGCACTTCTCTGAGAGGACGTTGTCGCTCCCTGTATAAGACTCCCATAGAGAAGTGTAAAAGCTGATCTACAGGGGAGGATAATTCAGGGGTCTATCGCTACGAACAGATATGTGTCGCACCGTGATTCATCAGTGGGAAAGGGGTGTCAATTCTGTGGGGAGGAGGAGACAGTGCAGCATCTGTTTTCCTTTTGTTCCAGGCTGACAGGGCTGTTTTCTGTCCTGGGGTGGTGGTGTACAGGGCTGTTTTCTGTCCTGGGGTGGTGGTGTACAGGGCTGTTTTCTGTCCTGGGGTGGTGGTGTACAGGGCTGTTTTCTGTCCTGGGGTGGTGGTGTACAGGGCTGTTTTCTGTCCTGGGGTGGTGGTGTACAGGGCTGTTTTCTGTCCTGGGGTGGTGGTGTACAGGGCTGTTTTCTGTCCTGGGGTGGTGGTGTACAGGGCTGTTTTCTGTCCTGGGGTGGTGGTGTACAGGGCTGTTTTCTGTCCTGGGGTGGTGGTGTACAGGGCTGTTTTCTGTCCTGGGGTGGTGGTGTACAGGGCTGTTGTCTGTCCTGGGGTGGTGGTGTACAGGGCTGTTTTCTGTCCTGGGGTGGTGGTGTACAGGGCTGTTTTCTGTCCTGGGGTGGTGGTGTACAGGGCTGTTTTCTGTCCTGGGGTGGTGGTGTACAGGGCTGTTTTCTGTCCTGGGGTGGTGGTGTACAGGGCTGTTTTCTGTCCTGGGGTGGTGGTGTACAGGGCTGTTTTCTGTCCTGGGGTGGTGGTGTACAGGGCTGTTTTCTGTCCTGGGGTGGTGGTGTACAGGGCTGTTTTCTGTCCTGGGGTGGTGGTGTACAGGGCTGTTTTCTGTCCTGGGGTGGTGGTGTACAGGGCTGTTTTCTGTCCTGGGGTGGTGGTGTACAGGGCTGACTTGGGAACTATACATTGGAGGGCCTAGGTTTAGTGTGGCTGGCAGGCGAAGGGACTGCCTTGTAAACTACCGGTTGGGGCAGGCAAAAATTGGCAGTGTGGAAGACCAGGAAGCATGAGATGAAGGGCGCGGGGAGTACAGACCCCAGAGCTATGCTACTGGGGTACCATGTGGGAGACTTTGTAGAGTTGTGGGGTGTCAGGTGGGGGGGATCTGTGTGCAGTGGACAAGGAGGGGTGGCTTGGTTTGAACTTTCTAGTACTGTTACAATGTAGTAAAGAGTGTACTAAATTAATTATTTGGCGATCAATGTATTTTCTTTAAATAAAAAAGTATCTCCCCCTATCCTTCCCTCCTTCTCCTGTCCTCCTCTCTCTCCCACCATCCTTCACCTCCGTGGATTGTCTCAGACGGTAAGCCTCAAACTGCAGTTGGGTTATCACCAAAATGTGCATTTTGCCTGACAAGCATTATCCTAAAGGTTTCACACCCTTCCATTTCACAATGGAGACTTTAAGGAATTACAAACATGCAACTGTGAACCATAGTGCAGGAAAAAGAGGCGATGGGACTGCTAGGATGAAGAAACACTGACAAAACTAAGATGATGAGATGTCGACCGCTAAAGAAGAGATGAAAGATTGATAGACAAAGGAGACAAAGGTTCCTCACTTACCATGCCTGAATTTCACCTTCAAAAGAGCAAACAAGAAATACCATTTAATACAACTACACCATTGTTTCATGCATGAATGAAGACCCGTGAGGAATGATGGAATGTGTCAACTCTGATTTTATTACAAAACAAGTCACGAGTTCTAAGTACCTAAGTACTATTGTGTGAAATACATTATGAATGCGTTTCTAGCCTGTTTCGAAGGGTGTTTTACAAAATTAAAAGCCGTAAAGGATGCTTGCCCAAAAGACAACCACTTGTCACGTTCGACATAACGAGGAGAGCAAGGCGCAGCGTGATATGAATACATGATTCTTTATTAAACAAAGAACACTAAACAAACTAACAAAATAACAAAACAAACATGACGCTATAAACACGAGTGCTGACATGCAACTACACATAGACAATAACCCGCCAAACCAAAATGGAAAATGGCAACCTAAATAGGATCCCCAATCAGATACAACGATAAACAGCTGTCTCTGATTGGGAACCAATTCAGGCCACCATAGACCTACATATACCTAGACATACTAAAACCCCATAGATATACAAAAACCCTAGACAGGATAAAAACACCTAGACAATACAAAAACTAAACCAACCACCCTTGTCACACCCTGACCTAACCAAAATAATAAAGAAATCAAAGATAACTAAGGTCAGGGTGTGACAGTATCCCCCCCCCCCCCCAAAGGTGCGGACTCCCGGCCGCAAACTTAAACCTATATGGGAGGGTCTGGGTGGGCATTGAACCTCGGTGGCGGCTCTGGTTCTGGACGCCGCCCCCCTTTACACTGAGTCCGCTCTTGTATCACTGACTCGTGGATCATCGTCGGAGGCTCTGGACTGCGGATCCTCGCCATAGGCCCCGGGCTGGGGATCCTCGCTGTGTGGATCATTGCCGGATGTTCTGGAATGGAGACCGTCGCTTGAGTTCCCGGACTGGGGACCGTCGCTGGAGATCCCGGACTGGGGACCGTCGCTGGAGATCCCGGACTGGGGACCGTCGCTGGAGATCCCGGACTGGGGACCGTCGCTGGAGGTTCCGGACTGGGGACCGTCGCTGGAGATCCCGGACTGGGGACCGTCGCTGGAGGTTCCGGACTGGGGACCGTCGCTGGAGGTTCCGGACTGTGGCCCGTCGCCGGAGGTTTCGGACTGTGGCCCGTCGCCGGAGGTTCTTGTATCACTGACTCGTGGATCATCGTCGGAGGCTCTGGACTGCGGATCCTCGCCATAGGCCCCGGGCTGGGGATCCTCGCTGTGTGGATCATTGCCGGATGTTCTGGACGGGAGACCGTCACTGGAGATCCCGGACTGGGGACCGTCGCTGGAGATCCCGGACTGGGGACCGTCGCTGGAGGTTTCCCGACTGTGGCCCGTCGTTGGAGGTTCCGGACTGTGGCCCGTCGCCGGAGGTTTCGGACTGTGGCCCGTCGCCGGAGGTTCTTGTATCACTGACTCGTGGATCATCGTCGGAGGCTCTGGACTGCGGATCCTCGCCATAGGCCCCGGGCTGGGGATCCTCGCTGTGTGGATCATTGCCGGATGTTCTGGACGGGAGACCGTCGCTGGAGATCCCGGACTGGGGACCGTCGCTGGAGATCCCGGACTGGGGACCGTCGCTGGTGATCCCGGACTGGGGACCGTCGCTGGAGGTTCCGGACTGGGGACCGTCGCCGGAGGTTCCGGACTGTGGCCCGTCGCCGGAAGTTCCGGACTGTGGCCCGTCGCCGGAGGTTCCGGACTGGGTACTGTGGGGGTGCTTTGCTGGTGAAACTGTCTGGGATTTATTTAGAATTCAGGGCACACTTAACCAGCATGGCTACCACAGCATTCTGCAGTAATACGCCATCCCATCTGGTTTGAGGTTAGTGGGACTATCATTTATTTTTCAACAGAACAATGACCCAACACACCTCCAGGCTGTGTAAGGGCTATTTTACCAAGAAAGAGAGTGATGGAGAGCTGCATCAGATGACCTGGCCTCCATAATCCCGACCTCAACAAAACGAGTTGGGCCGCAGAGTGAAGGAAAAGCAGCCAACAAGTGCTCAGCATAGGCAGGAACTCCTTCAAGACTGTTGGAAAAGCATTCTAGGTGAAACTGGTTGAGAGAATGCCATAGTGTGCAAAGCTGTCATCAGGGCAAAGGGTGGCTATTTGAAGAATCTCAAATATAAAATATATTTTGATTTGTTCAACACTTTTTGGTTACTACATGATTCCATGTGTTATTTCATAGTTTTGATGTCTTCACTATTATTCTACCATGTATAAAATAGTACAAATAAAGAAAACCCCTTGAATGAGTAGGTGTGTCCAGACTTGTGACTGATACTGTATTTAACTTTGAGCTACTTGTATGTACATATGCATAGTATGTTCTGTACAGAGTAGGCCACACTATACTATCAGTTGTCTTGCCTCACTCTTAACAGTCCTGTATCCTGTACACACATCACCATGGTGTTCGGGACAGCTTGCACAGTGTTTCCAGAATATGTCTGTGTGAATCCTGATAGCCAAACTAGATGATAGTCAGACAGTACCACTCCTCAATTTTGACCTGTCTGCATTATAATAACATGTGAAAGCTTGTGAAAACATGTGATGTCCCAGAATGTCTTTCTCCAAGGAATACACGACAGTAACTTAGCTACAATAGAAGACAAGACCAGACATTTGAACAACAGTTTCATTTTTGATAGTTTTATTTAATATTTTAAAACCACTCATTTCTTTTCACATTCTATTTTTGGTATCAAAGAATAATGCCTTGAGGTGCAAGGCATTTGGTGTTAAATATAAAAAATAAGAAAGTAACCTGTATCTTGACAGTGTTTGGCAATGTATGATTCATATCTATGAAAATAGATAAGCCCATAGTGAAATAGAAGAACACACTGTAGCATTAGAGAGGAACTGCATAAAAGCCCACAGAGTCATTGCACTGCATCATACATTATTGTATGTATTATACTGCCTAAAGAACACACTTCCCATCCAATGTTTTCCCAAAAGGTAGTAAATTACATAGTCAAACAAAATGTTGAACTAAGCCAATTCAGAAAATAATGTGCATAGATTTGGCTTCCTTTATGAAACCCTCTTAAATGCACTGTTTGTAGCCACAGATGATGTATCATATGGTAGATGGAACTTGACCTTCCCAATAATCATTAGTGGGTTCAAGTGAGTGGTTCTGTCCACTACTGTGTGTGCTAAGCCGGGTCATACCATCGAAGTCAAGGAAGAATCTGAGAGGGTAGAATGTCTGTAAATATAATAATTCAAATACACACATTTAAGGGAGGGGAAAAGAAGTGCGACCCTTCCCATCCTCTCCAGTTGACCACATCCAAAGGCACTGGTTGTTAGATGAGTCATTCGTATGCTGCTGTCCTCACATTCAGGCAAAAATATTATAACCCTCATATGATTCTTCACGAAATGAAAGAAACCCTTTAACTGTAATGAAGATGTTCTGGGATCCTCTTGAGAGTGCCTGACCATGATGACACAAGGTTCATTCTGCGGTGCTTCCTAATGTCCGTCTCCACAGACTGAAGAGCAGGAGTTCTGAGGGGTTGGTCGATATTGGAATGTATTGTATTGGAGGAGCGGGTGAAGGGTGTGGGTTGAGGGAAGGTTATTGGAAGGTTACAGCAGCTCCAGCTCCCACTGTTGGCAAGGCCTCTCCTCACTCTCTGGTAAAATCACCACATGGTCTCTGTCGTACTGCTTGCCACCTGAGAGATTCAATTTTATCATCAATTTATTGTATGTTGGGGGGGGGGGGGGGGGGGGGGGTATTACCCCAAACACTTACCCAATAGGTGCTGAGTGGTCATAGTATTACATGAAAGTACAAATCATGTATGTGTAGTTCCTATAATTTCACTCCTAAAATTAGACTAGTGTCTCACCCTTGATGTCCAACACCATGCCAGGGAAGGTGAGGCTGGGGATGGTGCCTCTCATCTGGGCTGACCAGGTCTGGACAGGCTGCCGGGTCTCTGACCACAGCACCACCTTCGCCCCCGCCTCCACGTTCCCCATTACCTGCAGGCTCATAGTAGGAGCCAACTAGAGAACGAGAGCAAGAGACATAAGTAATTGAGAAATCTGGAGTGCTCAACTAGCAAAACATCTAGGCGATGTGGATAGGATATGTGGTACATTGATTGTAAAACATGATAAATATAGTGTAAAATAAATAGGAGAAATAACATCTGAAGATGTAAAAATGCTCGATATTTACTTCTATAGGGGAAAAAAACAGATTCTCAACATTTTAGGGCTGTCAATGTATGTATGTGTTAACTCATGGGGTCCGAGGGGGAGTCCCAGGGGTTCCTCAGTAAGGTGAAAGAAAATGATCATGAGAATGAAAAAGTTGAGGAACTTTATTCCTAGTGAGCAATACCTTGTTCTTGATGAGGCCTTCCTGGTAGAACCAGATGTCGCTCATGCCCTCCACCTGCTCGGTCACCACCACACGTCCCGACTTCATTTCCTCTACGCCACCCTGGATGGACAGGAAGTGACCTCGCTCTTTGCTTTTGATGCGGAAGAAGTGCCGTCTCTGCAGGAAATGGGCACACGTAAATAATATATATGAGTAAATATAAATATGAGTAAATAAAAAGAGGAAACATGAATTGGGTAGAAGTATAGTATTATAAACCAACCCAAACAAAGTTAATAAAGTCATAGGGATTCTAACCTGCCGTACTGGGTACATTGAGCCAATGGTGAGAAGCTGACTGAATTTGGGCCAGTTGGTGATTTCAATGGGTTCTAATAGGAACTGTCGCCCCCTGTAGTTACTGTGCTCACACATCACCCAGCTGCAAAGAGAGCAAGTGAGGTATAGGGAGAGAGAGGGACACAAGAGAAAAGTGTGTGGTCATACACACATCTTAAAAAACATAGGTGCTGGGCTAATAAAGAATCCTAGTACAGAACAAATAGACCTGCACACTGTTAAAGCTCCCACATTCACCGCTTTATTGATAATGTTTCCATCTGGAACGGATCTTCGTCAGGTCAAACACACTAGAGCACAATATCAACACTCAGAAACACACACACACACACATTTAAACACGCATACCCTTACGCACACACTTAAACACACTCACCAGCCTCGGTTGACTCTGACAGAGAGTAGATGGTTGTTGTAGCCCTCCTCCAGCATATTGACCACCTCTGTGTCCACTGTGATCTCCCTGCCCTCCAAACACTCCAGACCAAACAGTGAGATGGAGGGCACTGAGAACACCTGGGGAAACAGTGTTAAGATATACTTTATTAGTCCATATGGGATGGAAATGTGTCTTCTGTTTTTCTTCCAACCTCTCCTGTATGAACACACACACACACACACACACACACACACACACACACACACACGGTTGGATAGGCTGCAGCAGTGTTACAGTGGGTCAGAGTATGGGGTTGGGAGGAGTAATGGTATGGGGAAGAGAGACGGCTATAGGGCGTTAAGCTAAATACAACAAAATTGATTCATTAAGTGATTGAAAATAAAACTGAGAAAGCTATAGAGTGAGAGACAGACAGAAAAAGTGAAGGAAAATTTGATGGTGAAAAAGCCAGTCTATATGAGTGTGACCAGTATATGAGGATTGGTCTTACCAGCGGGATAGTCTTCAGCGAGCGTATGACACAGTTCGGAGGACAGCCCATGCTGGTGAAGTTGGGGTAGTCTCCTTCTGACAGGATGTACAGGTTCCCTGAATACTCACAGCCCTCGTACACCACCCAACTGAAACGTAGAGGAACACGCAAAACCCATTTAAAACTAATTTACTAACGCCACACACTCGTCAGTACAGTGAACTCCCCTTTAATTGTAATAATTATATGCTGGCTCATCTCTAGGTTCTGCAGTACTCCATACCATCCCTCTACAGCTCCACTAAGCCTGTGTATACTTCCATCTCTCCTAATTATACATTTTTCCTACACTTGGTGTGTGTGTGTGTGAATATATATATATATTGTGCATGTTGGTTCTGTCCCACCTTCCCCCCACCACTCTGCAGGACTTGGCGATGAGCTTGTCAGAGAGGGACTCCTGGTTCTTGTCACACACATGGCATTCCCCCTCGAAATCTGGCTCTGTGTACAACATCACCTGAGACAGACAGGGGCAGCCAGGGAAGAAAGAGAGTTCAAATCAGTCACATTTACTGTAGTACATAGTACAAGTGAAGTGTGAAAAGAGAAGAGCGTGACTGCAGAAGGATATACACGCACGATACTACAAGATGTCTCACCTCACTTCTGACGCTGCCCTGGTTTTCACTTGGAGCCTGAAAACAGACAAGAGAACCGGGTGCACCGAGTAAACATCCCGATGTCTGACATCAGTAATCCCTTCCAATTTTCCTCAGCGATGAATACGTTTCAATATTAACATTAAAGGAGCATCTAAACAGTGTGTGTGTGTGTGTGTTCTTCTTTCAGTTCATTTGCCTGCCTGTTTCCTTCTCTCCACTGTCAACTCCGTAGCAAAGCGTCTCTAGACGACCTACTCGCCTGTAAGATGGGCTGGACAGAGCAGATGCGGTTGTCTGAAGAGCCCCAGTCAGCAGAGTTACTGTAGAAACCTTTCTCCAGGATATACTGGTCACCAGAGAAGTCCACGTGAGAGTAGGCGATCCATCTGGAGGAGGAGACAACAGTGGCCACTTAGCGTCAAACCTCCACTAATACCCCGAAACGTCCTTTATTCCCCAGTTGGAGGGAACTTATGTTTAATGTGTTATGTCTATAAAGGTATCGTCAAATATGATCATGTTCTCATCAATGTATCAGCCAGTATCAAGTTATTATCAGAGCCATATCTACTGTACATTGGCTCTAGTTATGATCATGTTCTTACTATCTTATCCGGCCTCTGTCACAGTTAAAATGATATCGGTCATTACTGTTCGACACTAGATTACACCCCTGTTGGACTCCAACGCTGCTTGTCACAAGCATTTGCACTCACGCTCCACTGACGACGTGGATGGAGCGCGTGGTGGTGCGGAAGCCAAACAGCTCCACGTCGGGAATGGCCTCGGTCACCTCAAAGGTGTTGTCCTGCTCCACGTCGGGAAGGGCCTCGGTCACCTCAAAGGTGTTGTTCTGCTCCACGTCGGGCTGCTCATACAACACCAACATGGGCTCGGTCAGGTCCTACAGGGGACAGAGTGGTCAGAGGTCACATACTGTGGCTCCAGGTAGGGGTCGTCTTTAGGCACAGATCTAGGATTAGCTCCATCCGAAACTTAACTTAAACAGGTATGGGGACAGCTACTGTGTGCCACTGCCCTTAAAGACGCTACCAAAAGCCTGAGTACGTCCCTTTGCCGAGGTCATCTGCATGTATTAAATGTAACAGGAAACACAGAAACACTTGACTAAATGAGGGATACAACGTGTATTGAAAGCAGGTGTTTCCTCCCAGGTGTGGTTCCTGAGTTAATTAAGCAATTAGTATCCCGTCATGCTTAGGGTCATGTAGAAAAATGCTGGGCAGGCCATTATTTTGACTACCATGGCTATGCCCCTATAGGATGACAATGCGCCCCCATCCAAGAGCACGAGTGGTCAATGGTTGAACGGTTTGATGAACATGAAAACGATGTAAACCACATACCACAGGGGTCGCGTTTGCGTTTTTCATACAGAAAAGGAAAGATGAAATGGAGAAAAATATCTTGCTGCATTTTGTAAACACAGATCTGAAATGCTTTTTATTGTAAATTCTGCTCGGCTTCAGTTCCCTCCAAATCCTGAATGTTAAAGGTCTATTATCATACTTTAGTCGCACTTCTCCCCTATATATTCCATTGGATTCCATTACATCTCCACGGTACTTTCCTCAGGCGTAGTTTTTCCTCCGGTAGCAAGTTAAAACGCAAGCTTAACGTCAAACATTAGGAAATGTAGCTGGCTACATACTTTCTATGATAAACATTAGAAATATGATGGCCATTCATCTTTTTTTTTGAAAAAAATACCTTGGATTTTCATTGTAATTTAACTTACTTATGTTTGGCTGCTAGCCAAACAGTGTTGCACTTTTGCTGTCATCTGATGAAAACGATTGTCTGCCCAACGTGTTGCACTAATGTATTTGGTGTTGCACGCCCCTTGTCACTCAGCCAAAAAGCACTGACTTTCAATATGAAACGCAGGTGAAATGATTTAAAGCACAGATTTTTGGATGGTCTGCGTTACGAAAATGCAGATTTCTGAAAGCTAATACAGCCACTGTGCCACGGCTGTCACCGTCACCAGATCTCAACCCAATTGAAGACTTATGGGAGATTCTGAATTGCAGCCTGAGACAGCGTTTACCACCGCAATCCCTCCAACAGAGTTCCAGACACTTGTAGGATCTATGCCAAGGCGCATTGAAGCTGTTCTGGCCCAACAGTCTATAAAGACACTTTATATTGGATGTTGGCTTTATTTTGGCAGTTACAGTTGAAGTCGGAAGTTTACATACACTTAGGTTGGAGTCATTAAAACTAGTTTTTCAACCACTCCACACATTTCTTGTTAACAAACTATAGTTTTGGCAAGTCGGTTAGGACATTTACTTTGCGCATGACACAAGTAATATTTCCAACAATTGTTTACTGACATATTATTTCACCCAACCGTGAAGCACAGGGGTGGCAGCATCATGTTGTGGGGGTGCTTTGCTGCAGGAGGGACTGGTGCACTTCACAAAATAGATGGCAGGAAAATGATGTGGATATATTGAAGCAATGTCTCAAAGCAACAGTCAGGAAGTTAAAGCTTGACCGCAAATGGGTCTTCCAAATGGACAATGTACCCCAAGCATACTTCCAAAGTCGTAGCGAAACGGTTTAAGGACAACAAAGTCAAGGTATTGGAGTGGTCATCACAAAGCTGACCTCAATCCTATAGAAAATGTGTGGGCAGGAACTGAAAAAGCGTGAGAGAGCAAGGAGGCCTACAAACCTGACTCAGTTACACCAGCTCTGTCAGGAGGAATGGGCCAAAATTTACCCAACTTATTGTGGGAAGCATGTGGAAGGCTACCTGAAACATTTCACCCAAGTTAAACAATCAAAGGCAATGCTGCCAAATACTATTTGAGTGAATGTAAACTTCTGAAGCACTGGAAATGTGATGAAAGAAATAAAAGCTGAAATAAATCACTCTACTATTATTCTGACATTTCACATTCTTAAAATAAACTGGTGATCCTAACTGACCTATAACAGGGAATGTTTACTAGGATTAAATGTCAGGAATTGTGAAAAACTGATTTGAAATCTATTTGGCTAAGGTGTGTGTAAACTTCCGACTTCAACTGTATCTGTCACGCCCTGACCTTAGAGAGCTTTTTTATGTCTCTTTTTGGCTTGGTCAGGGTGTGATTTGGGTGGGCATTCTATGTCCTTTATTTCTATGATTTGTGTTTCTATGTGTTGGCCGGGTATGGTTCTCAATCAGGGACAGCTGTCTATCGTTGTCTCTGATTGGGAATTATACTTAGGTAGCCCTTTTTCCCTCCTTTCAGGGTGGGTAGTTATCTTTGTTAGTGGCACTAATGGCCTGTTAAGCTTCACGTCGTATTGTTTTTGTTGGCGACATTATTCAAATAAAAAGAAAATGTACGCTCCCCACGCTGCGCTTTGGTCTACTTCCAACGACACCCGTGACAGTACCTGTATATATGATTTCCACTGAGTATACCAAACATTAGGAACACCTTCCAAATATTAAGTTTCATCTCCTTTTGCTCTTGGAACAGCTTCAATTCATCAGGGCATGGACTTTACAAGGTGTCGAAAGCGTTCCACAGGGATGCTGGCCCATGTTGACTCCAATGCTTCCAATGGAAGCATTTATATACACACAGGAAACTGTTGAGCGTGAAAAACCCAGCACCATTGCAGTTCTTGACACACTCAAACCGGTGAGCCTGGCGTCTACTACCATGCCCTGTTCAAAGGCACTTAAAAAAATGATTGCCCACTCACCCTCTGAATAGCATGTCTCAGTTGTCTCAAGGCTTAAAATTCATTATTTACGCCGTCTCATCCCCTTCATCTACACTGGGTTTAACAAGTGACATCAATAAGAAATCATAGCTTTTCACCTGGAAAGAGCAGGCATTCTTAATATTTTGTGTACTCAGTGTATATGCCATTTAGGGCATGATCATTCCTGCAGCAGCTGGATACAAGATACAAGGGCCTGATAGAGATGGGGATGTTACGTGATGGTATGGCCCACTCACCGCTCGAATGACTCTGACAGAGCGCAGCTCGGCATCGCAGCCGCCCCACACCCTCCAGTCATGGTACTCTCCCTCCTCCAACATATACTGATGGCCTCGGAAACCCTCCTTCTCATAGCCCACCCAGCTAGAAATACAGGGAGACAGAGGATGAGATGCAGGAAGTAAGACAATCACACACTCACACACACACACACACACACACACACACACACACACACACACACACACACACACACACACACACACACACACACACACACACACACACACACACACACACACACACACTCTACTCACCAGCCTCCCTGTACTTTGATGGATCCAGGGCTGTATATGAAGGCAGTCTGCTGTCTATCCTTCCTGGTCATGAAGTCTCTCATGTTGGTGTAGATTGTCCTTGTCTTCCCAGTGAAGTAGGGCTTTTCATAGAGCACCAGCTGGGAAGACAAAACAGCAGGCACAAGGGGGGCTGAGTAAGATTCAATGGAAAGTTACCCAATAACTTTTACAGTGAGGTATCAGCTTCAATCATTCGTTTGTTTGTTCATTCTTACCTTGGGCTCACCAGGTTTCTCCACTCTTGGTTCACCCTGTCATAAAAACATCAGAGAATTTTCATTTTGTGGACATCACCTATGAATGCAATACATGAATCATACTAAAGCTATTTCCACAGGGTGTACATTGTTCTAGCTGTGGTCAGTCTCTTCAATTTGTCTATTACAATCTTACGATTTTGAGAGGGTGCACGGAGCCCACGTAAGGTTGTTCCACACCCCAGGCTGCAGGGTTGGGGAACCCCCCCACCTCCAGAACACGTGGTATGCCCTGGAAGAAAGGCTGAGCATATACCAGCCATCTGAAGAGAGAAGAGAGTCAATCCAATCAGAACAGAGATATCGTTACAGAAGACACCAAAACCCTGCTATCACACCAATAAAATAGTCAATATACTGTAATATGGAGCTCAACTTCTTTTCACCCAATACAACGTTAAACCCCCAGAGTTAAGTTCCATAAAAAAATTCCCCATCAAAATCAGTCAGTTTAAGATAGAGATATCGTCCCCCCCCCCCCGAATCCACCGCATCCGCCAGTGTTGCACATCCACATCTGCGGTGTAAAGGTGGCAGGGCTAGAGCGGTGTTCAGACCATGAGACATCCCGAAAATCGGTCTTCTCACGGAAACGTATGTAGCGTCAGAACGGTTCAACCTAAAAACTATTATGACCACTGTGGAAAGGGGAGATTCTCATGAACACGGTGTTCTCCGTTTTGCTCTACGACCCCACAAGTGTCACAGGACTCTTCTGAAGGTAACCAGATGTCAAATATTATTGGAAGTATGAAGGTAGTTTTGTGGCTACACAAAAGAAAGGGGGTTAAATATGTGTATAAAAATACTACAAATATTTCCTGAGCTTTCTTATATCTCCTTGATTTAGGACAGACACTACAAATCCTTATTTCTTTTGATATATTTTTTGACTGTCTTTTTTGCCATCCATTTTTTTTTTTATACCTAGAGGGCTCCTAAAATTCTAAATAAAATAGCCAAAGGGTCCATAGTATGCCCATCTTAAAACAATTCCATATGTCAGCTGAGCACTACTCCCCCAGTGATTTACATTTGAATACATTGTATCATCTTACTTTCAGAAATGTTTATCCTCGTGCCCAACGTGGCCTACTAAAAAGCAGTTGGCAGAGTTGCCTACAGTTACTCACAGTCCAGCGTTGATGATGATGGAGTTGGCTTTGATGGGGAAGCCGAATATCCTGGCGTCATCTGACGTGTCTCTGAAGGTCACCTTCTTCCCCTCGGCATTCTCCTCAGGGAACAGACTGATCTCTGGCACACTGTAGTCCTGAAGGGGGCAGTCGGAAATGACAGGTATGGTACTTTGACACTAGAGGGTGCTATAGTCTCACAGAGCAGCGCAATTGGGATACAGGCTCTAACAGAGAGGACGGCGTTGTGAGGCAGAAATCCTTAAAGGTGCCAGAGTCTATCAACAGACGAGCAGTTCCACTGAAGCACACCTAACCAGATTGACACAACTCTCACCTAAAGCCTTTGGAATTCTTCAGATCCACCAAATACACAAAGCCATGTTTCTAACCACAACCTAGGCTTTAGTAGTTGCCTGGTTGCATCCCACACTTTGAGAAGCACTGCTCTAGGGCTAATCATATAATAAATAGTAAGGGGTCATCTGTGACTTCTTCTTCTTACCCTGACTACTCTTCGTACTGATCCTATGATGAACCTCCTGGCCGGCTTGGCCGCCACCACTTCTTCTCCCCCCTCCTTCTGGCTGTCCTCTCCATTCTGCGGTTGTTGTCCCTCTACCTCCTCAGGGGGGTCGAAGGGGTAGGTGAGCTCTATGTCCCCCTCGTCCAGAGCGATCTTCTCCCCTTTGAAGTTGGGCTTCTCGTACAAGACCCAGCTGAAGAGAGGAATGGAAAGACGGGGGTTAACAACAGGTCCGGGTAATGAACAGTAAGGATCAGTGGTCTGAACAAGATTCATTTAACAATGCGTGACCTATTTTAAAAGTGAGTTAAACAGGCAAAACTGGTGAATAGATTGGCCATTGCTCTAATGATGGACACAGTAGTAGAGCTCTACACTAGCACACTGAGGATGGCACTGGTGTCCCTATTCAAGGTATGAAAGGGTGAAAGTAGAAATATCTATCCAGAAAGTATTCACAAGATGTGGAGTCGTCAAATCAAATCAGGCTGTATTCATACAGCACATTTCAGACATGGAATGCAACACAATGTTCTTTACAGAATAAAAAAAAAAAAAAAAAAAAAAAATTAATGACTAAAAATGAAAAGCAAAGCTAAAAAGGTGTTTTTTAAGATTTCTTTAAAATAAAAATACACAGTTTCAGCCCCTGGCTTTCTTGGGTAGACCAGACTGGAGAGCATTACAGTAGTCAAGCCTGCTTGTAATAAAAGCATGGATGAGTCTCTCTGTGTCAGCCTGAGAGAGAAACAGAGAGAGACAGAGAGAGACAGAGAGAGACACAGAGACAGAGAGAGAGAGCTTGTAATAAAAGCATGGATGAGTCTCTCTGTGTCAGCCTGGGAGAGAAACAGCCGCACCTTGGAAATGTTGGTGGTAAAACACTATTTTGGTCACATTCCTAATGTATGATTTGAAATGGAGTTCAGAATCTAAAATAACACCTAGGTTTTTTTATCTGGTGTTTTATCTTTATTACCCGTGAATTAAAACATGCGGCCAGATTCCCTCTCTGTGCTTTGGCTCCAACAACAAGCATCTCGGTCTTATCTTGATTTAGCTGGAGGAAGTTGTGAGCCATCCAAGTATTTAAATCACTAATACAGTCTAATAATTTATCCGTGGAACTAAAATCCTCTCATTCTTTCAAAACCATATCCCACGGAGAGTTTTGCAAAAGTGAGAGTTGACACAAAATAAGTGACTTCTTTCAGTCAAACATTTGTATTAGTGATATAAATCCAAAACACCCGGTGGCACATGTTCTGTACTGCACTGAGATTTCCGAAAACCACAAGTTCACACACACACACACAACAAGTGATAAATAATAATCATGTCATGCCAATTCGGCCATGGCTCATTAGCTGCATATTCTACACTGAGAGTTTTGAAAAGTCAACATTCACACACACAGAGAGAGAGATGGAGACAGAATGAACAAGTGACAGTTGTCACCCTTCAGATGATGTGTGATGGTAATGAAAGCAGCCTAATGATTATTCACCGCTGTGTCTCAGTGAGGCTTGGCGGTAGAAGGGGGTTGCACCACATCACTGTTTAGTGTTCTGGAGCCCCAGGGATGGGTGAGTCAGCATGTTCAGACCCATTTTGGACACCATGCTACCCTACACCATGCTACCCTGCGGCCGCCCCCATAGAAGAACCCTTTTTTGGTTCCAGGTAGAACCATCTGTGGAAAGGGTTCTACATGGAAGACAAAAGGGTTCAACCTGGAACCAAAAACGGTTGTCCTATGGGCTAAAGTCGAAGACTCCTTTTAGGTTCTGGATGGCACCTTATTCTAAGAGTGTACAGTAATAGGTGGCGAGAGACTGTTTATATTTCAACCGTTTAGAGTAGGCAAACTATAGCAAGAAAGAGAGACAGGAAGACAGATAGGAGCTCTCTGGAGAGGGATATTTGCCTAAGAACCTCCGTGCAGCACAGAGAAAGGGATGGTTGTGAGAGACTTGAGAACATTCCCTCTCCAGTGTACACACACCCAGTGCAGGTGTTGGGACTGCATGCCTTTGCTCTTCTTCCTAGTATTAACAATATATTCCTGCTCAGAAATGATTCAAATTATTATAGTGTGTGTTACTATTAGGTATTTGGTTGAGATCCTACTGCAACTATCTTCATCATAATTCTATGGATTAGCATCTGGGGTGCACCAGGGTCATGGAGTTCAGGCTTTTGGGACGATTGCACTTTGTGTGTGTATGTGTGTGAACACTTACCCTCCTCTGACAACTCTGATAGAGATGGTTTCCTGTAGTTGCCAGGGTGTGGCATCAACTACATCACTCCACACCTCCGTCCTCTGGCCACACATCCCTGGCTGGTCAAAGATGAACATCTGGAAAAGACAGCACCGTTTCGTAAGAGATGCTCAAATTAAACAGCACACTAATACTGTACATGTACCATGGCCCATCCTCTATCCAAGCATGGACGCTAGATCTGCTCGTCTTCAGCCAATATCTGAC
>NC_050572.1:35970033-36042533 GCF_013265735.2 Oncorhynchus mykiss | reverse complement strand
CTGGTTGGTGATGATATTGTGTGTGTGTGTGTGTGAGAAGGGAAGGAGACAGTAGGCCTGTGCCTTTGTGTGGATTTGTGTCAGTGGGGGATTTCATGTGGCAGTGTAAGCATGTGATTAGATGTGTGTGTGTGTGTGTGAGAGAGAGAGAGCGTTTATGCGTGAGTGCTGTGTGTGATAGTGTTTGTACGTCATCCTCCCGGTTGGCTTGTGTATTGGCGGCCGAGGTGGGTTCATCTCACCCACATGAACAGATGCCATAGGGACAGACGGACACAGTGCCAACCTGACACTGGGCATCGGTGCTGGGCAAGGGTAACCTTCCTAGTTTACCCCTAGTCCTGCCTGCCAGGAGGGGAGCTGTGCCAGGGAGAGGCTGCACCCTCCCCCTCTTCTCCTCCACCTACCCAGTTTACTCTGAATCCAGCTGCCAGAGTGTCTAAGCCGGCAAGGGGGGGGAGAGAGAGAGAGAGAGAGAGAGAGAGAGAGAGAGAGAGAGAGAGAGAGAGCTAGAGCGAGAGAGAGAGAGAGAGAGAGAGAGAGAGAGCTAAAGAGAGAGAGAGAATGGGAGAGCTAGAGAGAGAGATGGAGCTAAAGAGAGAGGATGAGAGAGTAATAGAAAATGGGTATTGAAACAGTGAGATCAGAATTAGAGAGGAGAGAGAAAAAGAGAGACGAGTAGAGAAAGGGAAATGTTTGCAGCATCAGTAACACCCTGGTAAGTATGCATGTAGGGCCTTCTCATGATTGTGTCTTATTGGCAACCACAACTTGGCTGGGCTTCGGTAACTGTAGCAGCCAATTGTCGGCCCCAAAAAAAATTGAAGCCAAATAATAACACCACCAGTCACGATCCACAGTAGGTGAGCCAGGAAATACTCAAGACTCAAAAAGAACCATAGGCCAGCCATCCAAAAAATAAACGGACCATTCAAACTGCACGGAACCAAACCACTTTCAATAAATGCTTATTTCTCAAGGCTAGAAGGAGATTACTTAAATCTCTTTCTCTGCCATGAAACAAATAACACTTTTCAGACTAGAGTGTGCGTCCATAGAGGAATCATAATAACCAGAGACTACCACTTACGTTTAAACATAGACAGGTTAGCACGTCACAAATGATGTACACGCTTCAATGTGGCAGAAGTGTGGATGTTGTGACTCTGGATGGCCAGAGAGCTAGCAACAATGACAAGAGGCTGCCATGTGAGGAATCGTAGGTGGCTCGTTTCAGCTAGTTTTAGGTAATTAACCAACAACTGTACCAATGTATTTGAGACAACAAGTCCTCATTGTGCAAAATGTATATTCTTTCAATGAAACATTGGAGACTAAAAAGAGTTTACATGTTGTCAACAATCTAAGCCAAACCTGTTTCGCCCCATAGTTGCACGCGCCAATTGCTCAACACAAATTCTCTTAAATTCCCAATAAACCGAGTAGACGTGGACATAATATTATGACAACGTTGCTTATTGCCATTGTACAGTAGAGTAGCTCTTGCCTAGACCAGCAAGCCACTCGTCTCCTCTCCCCCAGGAGTCTCCTCTCATCGTTTGACCCTCCAGCTGTGACCCATATTTCCTAGTGTATCTGTTGGTCAAAAGACCCATCCCGTCTGTGCGCCCAAGCTTATCTAACTCAGGAGGCAAATAACCCCACTAACACACGTGCAGCGGCTCAGCGTTAATATATTCAATCATTTGTAGTCTGTGGATCTATAGCTCTCTAATCTCTGTGGTTGGTCTAGTGGAGTAGACAAAACTGCTGCTGTTGTTTTCTGGGGGGGAAAGCCCTACTGTTAAGAGAGGTTGAACGGAGCTACCATCCCCCTTACCCCGTCAGCCGCCACACACACACATACTGTATGTATGCATGCACATGTACATACGCACATACACACTGGACAATACTTGGAGTAAGAGCACTAGTGCCAGGCAGTGGGGAAATGTGGTCTGATGATGGTGTCTGATACAGACGCTACACTGTATTATAATTGTGTGTGTGTGTGTGTGCGCTGGGGTGCGGGTGTGTGTGTGTGTGTGTGTGTGTGTGTGTGCGCGCGCGCGGGGGTGCGGGTGTGTGTGTGTGTATATGTGTGTGTGTGTGTGTGTGTGTGTGTGCGTGCGGGCGGGGGTGCGGGTGTGTGTGTGTGTGTGTATGTGTGTGTGTGTGTGTATGTGTATGTGTATGTGTATGTGTATGTGTGTGTGTGTGTGTGTGTGTGTGTGTGTGTGTGTGTGTGTGCGCGCGCGCGCGCGCGGGGGTGCGGGTGTTCACTCATGGGCAAAAAACAGGGAATTAATGTGCAGCTGGTCAGTGTTTGAGAGCATTTAATTTTCCCAGTGTGCGGCTGTGTCTGCTTCAGTCTGTGTGAATGGTGAATGACGCGTCTGCCAAGCATCTCCTCAGACAGGAAACTGTCAGGTCTGGGCAGCAGCAGCTCTGGCCCAACGTGACAGAGCACAGCATGGTAACTTCCTGCTTCTGCCCATCATACGGACACCATCGCTGCCCGCCAAGCTCGCCGCATAATCACATCGGCAGCTGTAATAGGGGGAAGAGAGAGTGACAAATCTCATTACAGACGCAGGCTCGGTCGGTTTTTATGAAGCCGGCCATCTTATTTATTTCCCTCAATGAAGATTGATGTTTTGCTATGAGAGAAGTAATGTGATAAGCGGCCTGGGACTGTGCCGACGCTGGCTCGAGGGACAGAACACAGTTGTTGTCCCGCTTGTTCGTTCAGCATACCGCAGAGGGTGACGTCACCTCTCGCTTTTGACTCTTTCTCATATGTAGTCAGCGTGTGGTGTCTGCGTGGGCACTCTGACCAATGCCTCCCTCGTGGTGAGTGTTGAAGAGGCTCGAATCAACGGCGATAGGCTCTCTTTACACACTGTAACAATTTGGCTAGTTCCAGAACTTTGGGAAGCACAGTCGTAGAAGTAGTGCTGGGCTCGTCGCTGAAATCGGCAAGCCTACAAGGAAACACGGCGTCAAGTATAATAAATATAACACAACACTCAAGCCTACAATCTTACATGTGCCATATTAATGCACAGATTGCCATAGTGGTCATCTCGACTTAATGGGTTGTTGTTAAAAGATGGATGGATTGTGTTGGGCTAGTGGACAGACAAACACAGACAGATAAAGACACCCAGTCGAATCAATTTCATGTTTGGCGAAATGAAAAGGCATAGGGAGGAGCATGTACAACGGTATGATTACAGTAGGCACAATGGTATGATTATTTGAGTGGCAGCCCTACGTGTGCGAAACAGGTTGCAACCAATTACATGTAAATTACCATGCTAATGGTTAGCCATATTAGTGCTGGTGTCTCCTACACATAATTACCCAAATGTTTATGCTTATGCGGTCCAAGTGAGGAATAGCAGCACCCCTCCATGGAACAATGAGGCTGCTTAGGAAAGAGCTACTCTATGTCATTTACATAATTATAATTTAGACCAGCGGTAGGTAGGTAGGGAGGGAGGTGAGATCATTTGAAAGTGACATTTAGAAAATTATAACATTATTTTCTAGCCACGGGTCCATATTAAATTTTTCCAGGAAGTGAGAGATTTCGGTAGCAGTTAACGAAAATACTGGGGTTGCCTTACCCTAAAGAGTATATTGCCTATTCCTTTTCATGCTATTCATCACACTAAGCTGTTGTCTCTGATCCTAGAACAGAAATAAGCTCTCTGATATTCTAACGGGTGCTAACGAATAGCTTAGCTTGCCTCACAATCCCCCCCCCCCTCCCTGTCCTCCCTCCTCCTCCTATCCATAGTGATGGGATTGCCTTGCCTTGGTGTGTTCTTCAGCTCATTGATCTGTGTTACCATTACCAACAGCGAGACACCCACAGATCCTTTCAGATCCCTACATGGGAAGTCAATATAGAACACAAAACACATACAGTGAAGTCAATATAGGACGAGCGCGTATACCCACAAGCTCACACACACACATAACACTGCCACACACACACACACCAATACACATCTTTAAACAGGTTGTGTATTTTTACTTTGAGGGTCCTTTTTCGAGCCACTTAGGTCATTGTTTATTTCAGCAAACAAAGCCTACACACAATGGTAATGGTAATGCACAGTGCAGAAGGCTACCACGTTTGTTAGCGTGAGAGAGACCACAGAGAGATGGAAAGGATGGCGAGATAGAGAGGCGTGACAGCTTGAAGTGCTCTGGGCATTAGGAGACCACGCTCGATGAGGTTTAATTTCCTTCTGATGTCCTAACACCAGTCAGCCACAGAGAGAGGGATTGGGCATGCACAGTGTGTGTGTGTGTGTGTGTGTGTGTGTGTGTGTGTGTGTGTGTGTGTGTGTGTGTGTGTGTGTGTGTGTGTCCATACTAGGGTATAATTAGTAAGATGGGTAAAATAAACAAACCTTCAGATTGTTGTGTTATGTCCATAAGAATATGTTTATTGCTCTGTTGTCAAAATGTAGTCTGAGTTACATAATGGAAGCACTGCAGTTACAGCGCAGCAACGGACACTACTAATCCTAGATTCCCAGTCTGCTCAGACTGTACAGTAGGCATCCCACCAGTGGGAGCTGAACACTAATCGTCTTATTCTCACAAGCTTTGCCATTGACCTGCTTCTCATGTTGCCTGATAAAAGCTTTTTAGCTGAAACACTGTGCGTCTTTGATCATTTAGGATTATCTTGCACATCTAACTTCCATTTTCCTCCAATAATAGCTGAACGTTTTCTAGATCCAGTTTTTCACTTCATTTTGTGTTACTTGGATTGTGAGGCAGCAGTAGAATATTACTTATTTTGCTCTTGACAAGGGGGAATCCAGTTAACTTGAAATGGTCACTCCCCACAGTGCAATGTCATTTCTTTGGGCCTCAGGTGAGCACATTAGCAATTTTGAGCTGATATTGGTGGAAATGTATTCCTGATATGCATCCAAACGACCTCACTGTCTTCACATTGGAGTCAAACTTTTCAGAGGTAACTTCAACAAAGTCGTCAGGTAATTGGAAAAGAAATGGCTACAAAAAAAAGGGGACGCATGCAGCCATACGCGCATACGATTTGAATACCAAATTGAATTTTCAGCTGCCCTCCACGAAGCTGCCTACTTAACAAAACTGCCGAATTTGTCTACCCGCGAAAATGTTTTCATTTCATGTTAGTACGCGTTCACACACTGTTCCATATTTAATGACGAGATGGTGGAGAAAGAAAGTTCAGCCAAAGTGTAAGAAGAATATTTTTCATTCACACATCTCCGGAAATCCCAAGGAGGACCCCAATCGGATGGCATGAATATTCACTTTGAATTTGCATGCTCTTAGCTCCTCATCTGCATTTGGCCCCCTCACCTTTTGTGATGCATTAATCTTTCAGCGTTCCGTCCCTCTCGGAGCATATGTCATCAATCTGCAGATACATCCTGTTTGTCTGATGCTTCATTTGGTTTGAATGTAATCAATTATGTAAATGTCTCTGTTGTCGCAGGAAATTGAACAGCAGCGCAGACTCGGGTTCGGGGTGGAACGGAGATGTTGACACTACCTCTTATCATGCGGTGTACATAAAGCGCTCTTAAAGTAGCTGTCTGTGTTCGGGATGCGGCGGACTAATGATGACAGCGTGCATTACGACTCATCAATTTGTACTTTATGATTGACAGGTAGTTCAAAAGTAGACATGTGGGTTCTGGGAGGGAGAGTAGCTCATACAACAGTGTGCTGTTTGGAGTGCTGCATCAAATAGTTTGGGCATTAAATGCACAATGAAACTCAAATATAGCAGACATTATTTTTGCCTTGTTCATAACGCAATGTTTCAACTGTTACAGTGAACTCCAGGTGCATCATAAGTAAGACAAAAGGTGACACTGAAGGTTTTACACTACAAAAAGGTCAAAACAGTCCAAATATTTTTCCTCCACCAAAAGTGGTTTGAGATGATGTTTGGGAGGGCAGTGGATAATATACAGGGAGGCTACGGCAGGTATTGTGGGTCCATACTGTCACGAATATTACCGAAGGTGGCTCCCCTTCTTGTTCGGGTGGCGCTCGGCGGTCGTCGTCGCCGGTCTACTAGCTGCCACCGATCCTTTGTTCTGTGTTCGTTTGGTTTTGTCTAATTGGTTTCACCTGTTCCTTGTTTGGTTGTTAGGGTGGGGTTATTTAAGTTCGTTTAGCCCGCTTCTGTTTGTGCGGGCTTGTTCATCTGTATTTGTGAGAGTGGTTAGTGTTTTGTTGGGTTTTCTCGTTGTCCTAGTATTTCACAATAGGGTACTATTTTTTTAAAAAATAGTTACACCTGTGTTTGGGTATACTATTTTGTTCCTGTGATTTTTTTTTTTTTTTTTTTTTTTTGGGGACATTAAAGCGTGTTTTTTTCCCCACATCCTTTGCTCTCTGCGCCTGACTCCACACCCATTCACTCATTGAGCGTTACACATACTCATATAAACTCAGCAAAAAAAGAAAATGTCCTCTCAATGTCAACTGCGTGTTATTTTCAGCAAACTTAACACGTGTAAATATTTGTATGAACATAACAAGATTCAACAACTAAGACATAAACTGAACAAGTTCCACTGACATGGGACTAACAAATGGAATGTGTCTCTGAACAAACCCCACTCTTCTACCAAGGCACCTGCAAGTTCTCGGACATTCCTGGGGGGGAATGGCCCTAGCCCTCACCCTCCGATCCAACAGATCCCCGGACGTGCTCAATGGGATTGAGATCCGGGCTCTTTACTGGCCATGGCAGAACACTGACATTCCTGTCATGCAGGAAATCACGCGCAGAACGAGCAGTGTGGCTGGAGGGTCATGTCAGGATGAACCTGCAGGAAGGGTACCACATGAGGGGGGAGGATGTCTTCCCTGTAACGCACAATGTGGAGATTGCCTGCAATGACAAGTTCAGTTTGATGATTCTGTCACACACCGCCCCAGACTGTGACGGACCCTCCACCTCCAAATCGATTCCGCTCCAGATTACAGGCCTTGGTGTAACGCTCATTCCTTCGACGATAAACGCAAATCCGATCATCACCCCTGGTGAGACAAAACTGCGACTTGTCAGTTAAGAGCACTTCTTGACAGTCCTGTCTGGTCCAGCGACGGTGGGTTTGTCCCCATAGGCAACGTTGTTGCCGGTGATGTTTGGTGAGGACCTGCCTTACAACAGGCCTACAAGCTCTCAGTCCAGCCTCTCTCGGCCTATTGCGGACAGTCTGAGCACTGATGGAGGGATTGTGCGTTCCTGGTGTAACTCGGGTAGTTGTTGCCATCATGTACCTGTCCCGCAGGTGTGATGTTCGGATGTACCAATCCTGTGCAGGTGATGTTACATGTGGTCTGCCACTGCGAGGATGATCAACTGTCCGTCCTGTCTCCCTGTAGCGCTGTCTTAGGGGTCTCACAGTACGAACATTGCAATTTATTGCCCTGGCCACATCTGCAGTCCTCATGCCTCCTTGCAGCATGCCTAAGGCACGTTCACACAGATGAGCAAGTACCCTGGGCATCTTTCTTTTGGTGTTTATCAGAGTCGGTAGAAAGGCCTCTTCAGTGTCCTAAGTTTTTATAATTGTGACCTTAATTGCCTACCTATAAGCTATATGTCTCTTAACGACCATTCCACAGGTTCATGAAATGTTTATGGTTCATTGAACAAGCATGGGAAACAGAGTTTAAACCCTTTACAATGAAGATCTGTGAATTTAAAAAAAAATGTAACAAATTATCTTTGAAAGACAGGGTCCTGAAAAAGGGCAGTTTATTTTTTTTCTGAGTTTAGCATCTGGAAAGATATATATTATTAAGAACAAAATGGTAGCTATTGCAATCGAAAGTTGGCAGCTAATAAAGTTTCCAAGGTGTCTGAATAGCCTTATCAATCCTGCTGCCAGCTATCAACCACAATCTACCTCCAGTAGCTTTAAGAGTGCTTTGGGGTGAAAATGACCTGCTATCTGATACTTCAAGGTTCTGCAAAGAAATTTCACATCAGTCCTACCCAGTGCTCTCTATTGGGCTTGGCAAAGGTTATTCTTCGGCAATCATATTCAGTTCGGGAGACCCAATCTTACCTGCAATTCTGAGACTATCTTCCAGCATCAATGTGTAAACAAAGGTGGTGAAAAGATCTGACTTAGGTTCTCTCTCTCTCTCTCTCTCTCCAAGCTCAAGCTTTCTCTCTCCAAGCTCAAGCTCTCTCTCTCTCCAAGCTCTCTCTAAGCACTCGCTCTCTCTCCAAGCTCTCTCTAAGCACTCGCTCTCTCTCCAAGCTCAAGCTCTCTCTCTCTCCAAGCTCTCTCTAAGCACTCGCTCTCTCTCTCTCCAAGCTCTCTCTAAGCATTCGCTCTCTCTATCCAAGCTCAAGCTCTCTCTAAGCACTCGCTCTCTCTCTCTCCAAGCTCTCTCTAAGCACTCACTCTCTCTCTCCAAGCTCAAGCTCTCTCTAAGCACTCGCTCTCTCTCTCTCCAAGCTCAAGCTCTCTCTAAGCACTCGCTCTCTCTCTCTCCAAGCTCTCTCTCTCTCCCCCCCAAGCTCTCTCTCTCTCCAAGCTCTCTCTCTCTCAAGCTCAAGTTATCTCTCTCCAAGCTCAAGCTCTCCCCCCTCTCTCCCTTTTGGGTGGTGCTACAGTAAAAATGGGTATGGTTGTTACATTGGTAAATGTGGTAACTATAGTGTAGGGCAGGCAGGCGCACACACATTAATACATTACAATAATATATTTGCAATGTACCTGTACAAATGTAAGTATTACATAATTGAATTGGGATTAAAGGCAGACAGGTTAGCGTTTGTCATAAATCTTGTTCTGGCACAACCACAAAGTCATAAAATCTTAGATAGGCCAGCTGGCTTTGCAGCTGGCCTATCTAAGGGGGGGGGGGGGGGGGGGGGGGGGGTTCGCTCAGTTCTGCCTCCAGGTCAAGACTCATGACAATAAACGTCAACCTGCTTGAGGTGGGTAGGCACATACAGTCAAAATGCACAGAGAAAGAGATTTTGTTGATACAAATAAATATAAAAAAAGATTATTAAAAGATTAAAAAAGATTACAAATTATTGTCACAACTGTTTACAATACTACAGTACCTTCCCCTTGTAAGGATAATTACACAGAGCCTTAAAACAAACAAAAAAGCTTTTTATGAGATTGGAGAACACATTGGGAGGGATCTTAGACCATTCCTCCATACAGAATCTTTCCAGATCTTTGATATCCTTCGTCTGTGTTTATGAACTGCCCTCTTCAATTTAAACCACAGCTTTTCAAAGGGGGTTCAAGTCCAGAGACTGAGATGGACATTGCAAAATGTAGATACTGTGGTCAATTTAATCATTTCTTTGTGGATTTAGATGTGTGCTTGGAGTTATTGTCTTGATGGACGATTGCGGCCAAGATTCAACCTCCTGGCTCTTTGGCCACCACTGGCGGGCCTTGAAGAGCTCTATTTTCATGCCAAATCAAATCAGAAATCAAATCAAATTTTATTTGTCACATACACATAGTTAGCAGATGTTATTGCGAGTGTAGCGAAATGCTTGCGCTTCTAGTTCCGACAATGCAGTAATAACCAACGAGTAATCTAACCTAACAATTCCACAACTACTACCTTATACACACAAGTGTAAAGGGATAAAGAATATGTACATAAAGATATGGTGGTGGTGCAGAACGGCATAGGCAAGATGCAGTAGATGGTATCGAGTACAGTATATACATATGAGGGTATGTAAACAAAGTGGCATACTGTAGTTTAAAGTGGCTAGTGATACATGTATTACATAAAGATGCAGTAGATGATATAGAGTACAGTATATACATTTACATATGAGATGAGTAATGTAGGGTAAGTAAACGTTATGTTAAGTGGCATTACAGTGCCACAGCACCGCCTGGAGTTTGCTAAAGTGCATTGGCACTCGGATTGGAACCGGTGCTATGGTCAGATGACATGAAACTAGAGCTCTTTGGAATCAAAAAATGTCAGCAAACACAGACAATTCTCACACCTACGTAAAATATTGGTCCACCAGAGCTGTTGCCAGATAATTGAATGCCGATTTCTCTTCCGTAAGCCATGTCATTTTAGAGAATTTGGCAGAATTTGGCGCCAGCCCAGGACCTCCGCATCCGGCTTCTTCACCTGCGGGATCGTCTGAGACCAGCCGTCCGGACAGCAGATGAAATTGTGGGTTTGCACAAGTGAAGAATTTCTGCACAAACTGTCCTAAACCATCTCAGGAAAGCTCCTCTGGGTGCTCGTCGTCCTCACCGGGATCTTGACCAAATTGTAGTTCGGCGTTGTAACCGACTTCAGTGGGAAATGTTCAGCTTCAATGGTCATTGGCACGCTGGAGAAGTGTGCTCTTCACAGATGAATCCCAGTTTTAATTGTACCAGGCAGATGACAGACAGCGAGCATGGCGTTGTGTGAGTGAGTGGTTTGCTGATTGCAATGTTGTGAACAGAGTGACTCATGGTGGCGGTGGGGTTATGGTATTGGCAGGCATAAGCTACGGACAACGAACACAATTGCATTTTATCGGTGGCAATTTGAACGCACAGAGATACCGTGATGAGATCCTGAGGCTCATTGTCACCGTGTCGCAACAACCTGTATAAAATTCCTGGAAGCTAAAAATGTCCCAGTTCTTCCATGGCCTGCATACTCCAGACATGCCACCAATGGAGCATGTTTGGGATGCTCTGGATCGACGTGTACGACAACGTGTTCCAGTTCCCGTCAATATCCAGCAAATTTGCACAGCCATTGAAGAGGTGTGGAACAACATTCCACAGGCCTCAATCAACAGCCTGGTCAACTCCATGCGAAGGAGATGTGTCACTATGTATGAGGCAAATGGTGGTCACACCAGATACTGACTGGTTTTCTGGTCCATGTCCCTACTTTTTTTTAAACGGTATCTGTATCCAACAGAAATATATATGTATTACCAGTTATGTGAAATCCATAGATTGAGGCCTAATGAATTGAACGTCAATGCACGGATTTCCTTGTATGAACTGTAAAATCTTTGAAATTGTTACATGTTGCATTTATATTTTTGTTCAGTGTACAAATAATCTACATTTTTTTGTAGGGGTTGATAAAAATTTTAATTAGGGCAAATCAGGTCTGACATTTTTAAGTGGAAATTACAAACTCCAGAATACTTTTTAAACAAGATTCACTGGTCTGATGAAACCAAGATTACGAAGTCAATCCAGCCTAAGATTGAACTCTTTGGCCTAAATGCCAAGAGTCATGTCTGGAGGAAATCTGGCAAAGTGGCAGGGACTGGGAGACTGGTCAGGATCGTGACAAAGATGAACAGAGCAAAGTACAGAGAGATCCTTGATAAAAAAAAAACTGCTCCAGAGCTCTCAGGACCTCAGACTGGGACGAAGGTTCACATTCCAACAGGACAACGACCCTAAACACACAGCCAAAACAACGCAGGAGTGGCTTTGGGACAAGTCTCTGAATGTCCGTGAGTGGCCCTGCCGGAGCCCAGACATGAACCCGAGATCGAACATCTCTGGAGAGACATGAAAATAGCTGTGCAGCAACGCTCCCCATCCAACCGGACAGAACTTGAGAGGATCTGCATAGAAGAATGGGAGAAACTCCCCAAATACAAGTGTGCCAAGCTTGTAGCGTCATACCCAAGAAGTCTCAAGGCTGTAATCACTGCCAAAGGTGCTTCAATAAAGTACTGAGTAAAGGGCCTGAATAAATGTGATATTTCGGTTTATTTTTTAGCAAAAATGTTAAACAAAACAACGTTTTTTGCTTTGTCATTATGGGTGTACATTGACTATTTAATCCATTTTAGAATAAGGCTGTAACGTGACAAAATGTGGGAAAAAATCCCGGGGTCTGAATACTTTCCGAATGCACTGTACGCTTTGAGGTAGTAGGGTATCATGAAAACACTAATAGGAGTGATGTTTCTCTTGTGTTGCTATAAGGAAGGTATGGGTTAAACAACCAATAATATCGTTCCTGTTTGGCCCCGTCCTGGGGTATCATCGGATGGGGCCACAGTGTCTCCTGACTCCTCCTGTCTCAGCCTCCAGTATTTATGCTGCAGTAGATTATGTGTCGGTGGGCTAGGGTCAGTTTGTTCTATCTGGAGTACTTCTCCTGTCATATCCGGTGTCCTGTGTGAATCTAAGTATGCTCTCTCTAATTCTCTCTTTCTTTCTCTCTCTCGGAGGACCTGAGCCCGAGGACCATGCCCCAGGACTACCTGGCATGATGACTCCTTGCTGTCCCCAGTCCACCTGGCCGTGCTGCTGCTCCAGTTTCAACTGCTCTGCCTGCGGCTATGGAATCCTGACCTGTTCACCGGACGTGCTATCTGTCCCAGACCTGCAGTTTTCAACTCTCTAGAGACAGCAGGAGTGGTAGAGATACTCTTAATGATTGGCTATGAAAAGCCAACTGACATTTACTCCTGAGGTGCTGACTTGCTACTCCCTCGACAACTACTGTGATTATTATTATTTGACCATGCTGGTCATTTATGAACATTTGAACATCTTGGCCATGTTCTGTTATAATCTCCACCCGGCACAGCCAGAAGAGGACTGGCCACCCCTCATAGCCTGGTTCATCTCTAGGTTTCTTCCTAGGTTTTGGCCTTTCTAGGGAGTTTTTCCTAGCCACCGTGCTTCTACACCTGCATTGCTTGCCGTTTGGGGTTTTAGGCTGGGTTTCTGTACAGCACTTTGAGATATCAGCTGATGTACAAAGGGCTATATAAATACATTTGATTTGATTTGATTTGAATACGGTCATTATTGTCATTGGTCAACTTGGCCTTGGAGGTAATCATGTATGACCAAGTCTAGAATGCTAAAAAATATATTATTATTTCTCAAGCACAGCACACACACACACACACACACACACACACACACACACACACACAGGGAGAATACCACAGTAACCAAGGCAATTTGTCTTTCATGATAAATTCTCATTGCCGTGTCCAGAGACATCTAGCCCATGCTGACAAATCAACACATTTTTCACTCTCGCTCTCCCTCCCTCTCTCTTTCTCTCTTTCTCATATTCCCTGCAATTGATTTTTCCTGCCCTTCTTTCTCCCTTCCTGTCCCTGCTCTGGAGAAAAAGTGCACATTCCTCTAAAATGTGGTTTGAAAGGCTGCAAGGCTCAGCATCATTAAGACGAAAACTAGCAGTTAACATGTTACATACTGCAGGCCACATACTGTATCAGTGCCAACAAAGTTGGCCTGATCTTTACCAGTGTTAAAGTTCACACTTTAGTTTCATATTCAGAGACCTCTACACGTATTTATTTGTAGCAATAATGATTCAGCAGTATGTTGCTCTTTGGCAAAGTATGAAGATAACGAGTAGGCTCTAAGATTTTACCTTAACATCAACTCAAACCCAATTGGCAAACTTTCGTCATGTTATAGTGGTCGACGTCTCAATGGACAGAAAGGAGAAGCTTTCATTTCCGACACATTGGAAATGTCCGACCTCTCATTGTTAAGCAGTGAAATCTAATAAGGAGGAACGACGAAGGAGGGGAAGGGGGGGCACTGTTGTTCCTTCTCCCTTCCCGTCTGAAGTCCGCTCCATAAATTGGAAACAGCGGCGGCCCCTAATCTTCCATCACCTACATGGAGCGTCATCACGACCGATAAACGTCCCCAGGACCCCAGATATACAGTCACATTTAAATACAAAAGGGACAGTCAGGAAGACACACATTTCACATAGCCTCGGGACTAACTGCCTTGCCTGTCTGTTTATCATTACTTAAAACAGACATCGCTATCTTTATTGATATTTATAGAGGTGGGGGTTGGTGGGAATAAGACCCCATGGTAACGGGATATCGGAGAGACTTACGTTTCCCACTGAGTCGCCTCGTGCTCTGAGGTCTGGTGGGACGGAGCATCTCGGAATGTGTCCGTGTGGATCACACCACTCTTCCTGATTACTTAGTCATGGCTCTTATCTGCAAACTGCCACATGGATACTACTTCTGTTTTGGCATCGTGTTGTAATTCCCCCCCCCCCCCCCCCCCCCCCCCCCCCCCCCCCCCCCCCCCCCCCCCCCCCCCCCCCCCCCCCTTTCCTGCTCTTTCATTGTCAACTCTTTAAGACCTTCTCTCTGACCTATACCCTCCTGTGCTGATCAGATTAAAGACAAACCTTTGGCGAGAGGACCGCCAACTAAAGTTACAACAGAGCTGGAACGTATTATTAAAAATGTGTGACAAATGTGTCAAGCCTTAATTGTTGTGCCGGTGTAGAAAAGTAGACAACCCGCGGTAGAAAACCAACTGTGTTCTGAAACCCCCGATGTGCCACCAACAGGAAGGACAACCTTGAGGGACATTTCAGCTGTGGAACCCGCTGCTAATGAGAACAGGAAGTACTCATTAGCCAGTGACTGTCACCCTCCCACGGGTTGTCCCATCTCCCATGATGCTCCACTGGATGAGCATGAGTTTTTTCTTCAAATTTGGCTAGCATAGAATGTACTAGGCCTACTACAGTGCTGACGATTTGTTTTACAATGATTATAGGCCAATTTTCATGAAATATTCCTTTCTTATTAAGTGTTTCAATAAATCACAACATACTCTAGTGTTCTAGTAATAACAATGGCTATGAAAACAAATCTGGCCAGCGATACTGAAATCCTATCTACCATCTGATTCCATTGTAAATTGGCTCCGAGATGAATCGTCCTGGATTTTTCACACAGCTGAATGGCCATTCATTAAACACCAGTCAGAAGAACGTATTAGACCATTTCGGAGGCTCCCCAGTGTCCATTTAAATGACTAGTCCAGGGCTCTCCAACCTTGTTCCTGAAGAACTACCCACCTGTAGGTTTTCGTTTCAACCCCAGTTGTAACTCACCTGATTCAGCTTATTAACCAGCTAATTAGAATCAGGTGCGCTACATTAGGGTTGGAGTGAAAACCTACAGGATGGTAGCGCTCCAGTGTCAGAGAGCCCTGGACTAGTCTATATTTATTGTCGCCAGTCGATCGGTGTGCAGGCAAGGTCTCTCAGCGCACCACATTAATGCCTTTCAGCTGACACCACATCCAGGGCTGTGGTTTGGGAATAACACATTGAGTCGTAAAATACAACAGGGACTCATGGTCTTACCCCCTCCTCCTCCCCTGTGCCATGTTCATCCCCCAGAGGTTGTTAAGAGATTAGCGGAACACTACAAAGCAGGGGTTCCAGTGTCACATTAAAATCTCTTCCCCTCCTAATAGCGTCTTAAACGCTAATTTTTTTCTTGTCTCTTTCCTCTTCCGCTTGAATGATGGGGAGGGGGGGGGGGGCCTATAGAACAAAAAAAGGGCAAGTGACCTTCTCTATGCCTCCTCCTTCTGTTTTTATATAAAGAGTAAGGGGGGGCTGACATCTAGTTACACCACACACGCATACACAAAGGTAGAGATATGCATCTACTGTTGTTTATGCTGTATGCCTAAAGCCATTGCAAGGGATTAGAGGGGGTTTGCTGGTTTTGTGTTAGTGGTGGAAGTGTGGTTGGGGGTAGAGGTTAGTGTCTGTGCAGCCTGACTTATGACCAGAGTGGACAAGTTCATCAGGTCTGGAGGTCTGGCTTGCCCCCCTGCTGAGGGGGATCAGTCTGTGGGTGGTCATCTTCGTGTTGAGAAGGGTGTGTGTTTGTGTGTGTGTGTGTGATATGGGGAAAGGATGTGAGTGTGTGGTGCAGACAGCTTTTTACATTTACTACAGTGCATTTGTATGTTTAAGAAGGATCAAGGTGGCGCCGGAGAAGAAGGCTGACGTTTTACGTGTTCCTATCCAATTGTGTTTTTTTTTTTTTTTTTCTTGCGTTGTTGGTAACTTGTTTTTTTTAAACGGATTTTGTACATAGTGTTGCTATGGACATCAGAACTGTGATTACTCACCACGAACTGGCAGAATCCTTTTACGAGTCCGACGAGCCCGACATGAATGACATACTGCTACCCCGGAAACAGGCCCAGATTCCTGTCATTTGCGGGAAGAGAAGGTGGAGAAAAAGGGGCCGGAGGGCAGGCTGCCTTCTGAGAATTTGTAGGCGATCGAATAAACTCCCACTGCCTTCCATTCTGCTAGAAAACGTGCAATCTTTGGAAAATAAAATCAATGACCTCCGCGGAAGATTAAACTACCAACGGGACATTTAAAACTGTAACATCTTATGCTTCACGGAGTCGTGGCTGAACAACAACATGGATGAATATATGCTGATTCGGCAGGATAGAACAGCAGCGTCTTGTAAGACAAGGGGCAGGGGACTATGTATTTTTTTTATTAACAGCTGGTGCATAATATCTAAGGAAGTCTCAAGGTTTTGCTTGCCTGAGGAAGAGTATCTCATGATAAGCTGTAGACCACACCATCTACCTAGAAAGTTTTCATCTGTATTATTCGTTGCTGTCTACATACTGTACCACCACCGACTGATGCTGGCACTAAGACCGCACTCAATGAGCTGTATTCCGCCATAAGCAAACAGGAAAACGCTCACCCAGAGGCGGTGCTCCTAGTGGCCCGGAGACTTTAATGCAAAGAAACTTAAATCGGTCTTTCCAAATTTCTATCAGCATGTTAAATGTGCAACCAGAGGAAAAAGAACTCTGGACCATCTATACTCCACACACAGAGACGCATACAAAGCTCTCCCTCGCCCTCCGTTTGGGAAATCTGACCATAATTGTATCCTCCTGATTCCTGCTTACAAGCAAAAAGTAAAGCAGGAAGCACGAGTGACTTGATGAATGAAAAAGTGGTCAGATGAAGCAGATGCTAAGCTACAGGACTGTTTTGCGAGCACAGACTGGAATATGAGTGCATCGTTGACGTCGTCCCCAGTGACCATATGTACATAGCCCAAACAGAAGCTATGGATTACAGGCAACATCTGCACTGAGCTAAAGGCTAGAGCTGCTGCTTTCAAGGAACGGGACTCTAACCCAGAAGCTTATAAGAAATACCACTACGCCCTCCGACGAACCATCAAACAGGCAAACCGTCAATATAGGACTAAGATCGAATCGTACTACACCGGCTCTGACGCTCGTCAGATGTGTCAGGGCTTGCAAACCATTACAGACTACAAAGGGAAGCACAGCCGAGAGCTGCCCAGTGACACGAGCCTACCAGACAAGCTAAACTACTTCTATGCTCGCTTCGAGGCTAATAACACTGAAACATGCATGAGAACACCAGCTGTTCCGGAAGACATTCACAAGGCCGCAGGGATTACCAGGATGTGTACTGCGAGCACGCGCTGACCAACTGGCAAGTGTCTTCACTGACATTTTCAACCTCTCCCTGTCCAAGTCTGTAATACCAACATGTTTTAAGCAGAGCACCATAGTCCCTGAGCCCAAGAACACTAAGGTAGCCATGAAGTGCTTTGAAAGGCTGGTCATGGCTCACATCAACACCATTATCCCAGAAACCCTAGACACACTCCAATTTGCATACCGCCCAAACAGATCCACAGATGATGCAATCTCTATTGCACTCCACACTGCCAATAGCCACCTGGACAAAAGGAACACCTGTGAGAATGCTATTCATTGACTACAGCTCAGCGTTCAACACCATAGTGCCCTCAAAGCTCATCAACCAAGCTAAGGACTGTGGGGCTAAACACCTCTCTCTGCAACTGCTTCCTGCCATCCAGGACCTCTATACCAGGTGATGTCAGAGGAAGGCCGTAAAAATTGTCAAAGACTCCAGCCACCCTAGTCATAGACTATTCTCTCTGCTACCGCACGGCATGCGGTACCGGAGCGTCAAGTCTAGGTCCAAGAGGCTTCTAAACAACTTCGACCCCCAAGCCATAAGACTCCTGAACACCTAATCAAATGGCTACCCAGACTATTTTCATTGCCCCCCCCCCCCCTCTTTTACACCACTGCTACTCTATGTTGTTATCATTTATGCATAGTCACTTTAATATCTCTACCTATACGTACATATTACCTCAATTACCTCGACTAACCGGTGCCCCTGCAAATTATACCGGTACCGCCCTGTATATAGTCTCGCAATTGTTATTTTAACTACTGCCCTTTAATTACTTGTTACTTTTATTTATTTTTCTTATTCCTATTTTTTGTTTTTATTTAACTGCATTGTTGGTTAAGGGCTCAAAAGTAAGCATTTCACTGTAAGGTCTACACCTGTTGTATTCGGCGCATGTGACTATAACATTTGATTTGATTATGTCTGGCAGGCCTTGTTTAGGGTAACATTATGTGTGTTGACTTGCTGTTTCATTAGGAGGGAATTAAAGTCAGAAAAGTTGCTAAATAGCAGAATCTGCGTTATATCAAAGTAGTGCCAAATTTCATGCAATTCGGTAGATGTACAGTTGAAGTCAGAAGTTTACATACACTTAGGTTGGAGTGATTAAAACTCGTTTTTCAACCACTCCACACATTTCTTGCTAACAAACTATAGTTTTGCCAAGTCGGATAGGACATCTACTTTGTGCATGACACAAGTAATTTTTCCAACAATTGTTTACAGACAGATTATTTCACTTATAATTCACTACATAACAGTCAGAAGTTTACATATACTAAGTTGACTGTGCCTTTAAACAGCTTGGAAAATTCCAGAAAATGATGTCAAGGTTCTAGAAGCTTCTGATAGGCTAATTGACATAATTTGAGTCAATTGGAGGTGTATCTGTGGATGTATTTCTATGACTACCTTCAAACTCAGTGCCCCTTTGCTTGACATCGTGGGAAAATCAAAAGAAATCAGCCAAGACCTCAGAAAAAAATTGTATACCTCAATAAGTCTGGCTCATCCTTGGGAGCAATTTCCAAACACCTGAAGGTATCACATTCATCTGCACAAACAATAGTACGCAAGTATAAACACCATGGGACCACGCAGCCGTCATACCGCTCAGGAAGGGGACCCGTTCTGTCTCCTAGAGATTAACGTACTTTGGTGTGAAAAGTGTAAATCAATCCCAGAACAACAGCAAATGACCTTGTGACGATGCTGGAGGAAACAGGTACAAAAGTATCTATATCCACAGTAAAAGTATCTATATCCACAGAGTCCTATATCAACATAACCTGAAAGGCCGCTAAGCAAGGAAGAAGCCACTGCTCCAAAACTGCCATAAAAAAAGCCAGGCTACTGTTTGCAATTGCTCATGGGGACAAAGATCGTACTTTTTGGAGAAATGTCCTCTCGTCTGATGAACCAAAAATAGAACAGTTTGGCCATAATGACCATCGTTATGTTTGGAGGAAAAAGGGGGAGGCTTGCAAGCCGAAGAACACCATCCCAACTGTGAAGCACGGGGGTGGAAGCATCATGTTGTGGGGGTGCTTTGCTGCAGGTGGGACTGGTGCACTTCAAAAAATAGATGGCATCATGAGGAACAAAAATTATGTGGATATATTAAAGCAACATGGGTCTTCCAAATGGACAATGACGCCAAGCATACTTCCAAAGTTGTGGCAAAATGGCTTAAGAACAAGGTATCAAGGTATTGGAGTGGCCATCACAAAGCCCTTACCTCAATCCTATAGAAAATGTGTGGGCAGAACTGAAAAAGCTTGTGCGAGCAAGGAAGCCAACAAACCTGACTCAGTTACACCAGCTCTGTCAGGAGGAATGGGCCTATATTCACCCAACTTATTGTGGAAGCTTGTGAAAGGCTACCCGAAATGTTTGACCCAAGTTAAACAATTTAAAGGCAATGCTACCAAATACTAATTGAGTGTATGTAAACTTCTGACCCACTGGGAATACGATGAAATAAATTAAATCTGAAATAAATCATTCTCTCTACTATTATTCTGACATTTCACATTCTTAAAATAAAGTGGTGATCCTAACTGACGTAAGACAGGGAATTTTTACTAGGATTAAATGTCAGGAATTGTGAAAAACTGAGTTTAAATGTATTTGGCTAAGGTGTATTTAAACTTCCGACTTCAACTGTTTGTTTTATGGCAGTCTATGCATTGTAAATCCCTTATCGGTCCACCTTGTTAGATTTAACCTGTTATATAATTTATATGTTTATTCATACAAGCATTTTGACACAGACCAAGCTTTGAAAATTGTGCAGGCATTAAATAATTATGACAATAACATGCTAAATACCTCAACTGTCTCTGATCCAAATCAGAGTGTTTTTGCCTCTGTACTTTAAAGCTTGGATGAAAGCCTTTCCTTTCTACCAAGCGTGATATTCGACTAGTTGTGCTGTCTTTTTGTGTTATCGGGTTTTAGAAAAACTCTTTGTACCAATGTACGAGAGCTGACGACTGGGTTGCTTAACCATAACACTGCAAAGGATTCCATTAAAAAATGAAAAAGTCCACAACATCTGCCTTTAGCTGTCATGCAGATAAATTGATTTTTAAATTGTGAGACACAACCTGTTTCACCTCATCAGTTTGGTCTGTTTGCAAAAATGTTACTGTTGACTAAGACCAATGAACTGTTTTGCCTCCTCAGCTGAAAAAAAATAACATGCTCAATTTGGCCCACACATGTCAATACAATAAACTCAAATTATTTGCAGCATAGGTATTCCTTTGTACAGGATGCAAATCAGAGAAACTGAATCCAATTTCCTTCATTCTCTCTCTTTCCTTTGGCAATCATTACTCAAAAAAGTATACACAGGCTGCAATAAACACAGTGTAGGCTTAACGCAGCCTATAGGCTACTACAATATCTCAACATACTACTGAATAATACAAGGACTAGTCTGTCGTTTGATTTTTCAGAATTGGACAACAACAAATGACCAATGTCAGCTAATAGTGTTGAACAATTATTCCATTAATGAATTATTCAACTAGTCAACATTTGTAGCCATCTTTAATAGCCATTCGATTTTGCATTCCTCCTTGCCTCATTCCCTTCATTATTATCTAGATCTAATTAGTCTATTAATTTAATCTAGATGTATATAATCCAATCATTAAATGAAAGATTCGTAAATATTATGGCTAGCCTTTCGCTCACCTATCCCACATTGAAAGCTGAAGGTTCGACCGGCCAAGCCAACACTGCCATTACTTCAGTTTAATCAAAGGCGAGGTGGAAACAAATATATATATATATATATGTTTCACAAAGCGGGGAAGATTCGACTAGTGAAAACATCTGGCATTGCGATTCATTTCAGTGCGCTTTGATAGGCGACTTTCTTGTACCCTCGTTTCGAAATCTTCCTTCATTGCACTTGCATGATGTCAATCTGATGCGCAACACCCTCCCCCGAGATGTCAAATGCGCGGCGTAGTGAGCGGAGTTCGCACTAGCCCGGACGGCTCTACCATCGAAGTGGTGTGTTGCGAGCGGGAGAGAGAGATGACCAGAGCTCCGCGACGCTGGACAGTCAAACATGGAGCTTTTTAAAACGCTAATTTCGGTGCTTTGGATGTTATTGCTGAATGGAAACAAGGGCTGTTACGCTGAGGAAGGTATGTGGAAACCGATTATATGTTTTTTGTTTTCCCCCACGGGACGGCTCATCGCAAGTGGATGATTTAATGTCCAGACTCCAGAATTGCCAGTCCGGTTGCAGGTGCCTGCACGGTGATGCGGAAGTTTCAGAGATGCCTACGACGTTGTAGCCTACATGTATGCCTATTTGTACATTTTAAGTAAATCTCAGTACCTTGGAGGAGTTTCTAACATTTAAAGGAGGGGGGGGGGGGGGGGGGGGGGTTAGCGTTCTGAAAAACCTCTCCAAACCAATTTTGTATGAAAGCCTCCTTAGATCGTTTTGTAGCCGAACATCAGCCTACATTTCAAACAGCTGCCAGCTTTAAGCATCTCTTTTCTTTTCAGTAGCCAAGTGATAGTTAAACATGTGGACAAAATAGATCAAATGGTGGGATATGTAAGTAAAAAAATAAAAGCGAGGTGTCAAGTACTGTTTACCGACTTCGGACAAGGATTCATAAAACTGTTATCTTGTAGCAAATGCATAATCCTACAATCGTATTGTTACAAACTGCGTCCATTTATCATTTTGAGTTTGAGCGGAAACCGTTACATTTGGACTGTAGTAGTCTCGCATCAACATTGTAATGATGTTGTAGTTTTTATGCGCATGCTGTTAAAAGTAGCCCACTGTTCATTAAATATTAGTCTGGAAAGCGTTTAAAAAAAGCATTGCTTAAATGTCAGGAAGTGATAGGCTACTGTCAACAGCAAAAAACATTTCAGCACAAAAGCTACATCTCAGCATTCACATTGTTAACCAGATGTAAAAGGAAACATTGCTGTCCTCTAATCTGACACTTGTACAGACAGAATAGAGTCAAACCCAATGAAGATTTGCCTAAACATCAGATTATTACCATGGTTGCCCCATGAATATTCAGTCTGAAAGCAGTCGCTCTAAAACAGACGCAAGAGTCTCTACAATCCAGAATGTTAATTCGACTGATTTTTTACACTTCACCGGTTGTCCTTTTTGAAGGTAGGAAGTGGAGATCAAAATATCCACAGGAAAGAATTGTTTACCTGACTTTTTGCGTCACCTGTAGGATCTGTCGCTGTTTTTCTTCTCATTCTCCTGAGACATTGCACATGATGCAAAAAGTGCATGGCAATAGCGGAACGTATCCTGAACGTTGTCGACTGAAGCACGTGACATCTTCAGCTGTTTGAGTGGGACAAAGTTCAGTTAAAAAGACATTTCTAAAATATTCTACTTTATATTCATAGTCTCCAGCACCACCCTAACATCAACATATGTGAAAATGGCATGTTTCAATGTTTTGTAGTAAAGAAAAATAATAGAGGAAGATCAGTGTTTCCAATGACATCATAGGTGTGCATGGTGTGATTTTAACCAAGTATGAGTAGGAATTGCATACTAAATGGTTGATAATCTATTTGGAAAGACTTAGAAGATAAGTAAGCATGCGTAGGGTCAGAATATATTCTGGCTAACACTTGCATAGAGGAACTGGTTTCCTTTGTCTCATTCCCTTACACTCTCTCATACTTCAACACTGACGACAACATGAGAAAGCTGGCTTATCGATGCCCCCTCTCTACCCAGTAAAATAGTCTGGCCAGTGGGCTCTCTCTCTCTCTCTCTCTCTCTCTCTCTCTATCTGGTTGTGAGGTATTGAGCCTGGCTCTGATGCAGGCAGAAGTCTGGCTCAGGTGAGTTCAGTAAAGCGTCCTAATCGGTGCTGGGATTCAGAGGAGGAAGAGCACATAATCGCCTACGTCCCCCAGGCGAGGGTTAGTTCTGGAAGTGGCTAAGCACAGCTGAGCCAGGCTGCGCAAACACACATTGCATGTACACTGAACAAAAATATAAACGCAACATGTAAAGTGTTGGTTTCATGAACTGAAATAAAAGATCCCAGAAATGTTCTATATGCACGAAAAGCTAATTTTTAAGTTGTGCACAAATTTGTTTACATCTCTGTTAGTCAACATTTCTCCTTTGCCAAGATAATCCATCCAACAGACAGGTGTGGCATATCAAGAAGCTGATTAAACAGCATTCTACAGGTGCACCTTGTGCTAGGGACAATAAAAGGACAATAAAAAAAAGGACAATAAAATGTGCAGTTTTGTCACAGAACACAATGCCACAGATGTCTCAAGTTGGGCTAGTGTGCAATTGGCATCCTGACTGCAGGAATGTCCACCAGAGCTGTTGCCAGAGAATTTAATGTTTATTTCTCTACCATAAGCCATCTCAACGTCGTTTTAGAGAATTTGGCAGTAAGTCCACCTGGCCTCACAATGTGCAGACCATGTGTATAGGGGCATGTGGGTGTGCAGTTTGCTGATGTCAACTTTGTGAACAAAGTGCCCCATGGTGACAGTGTTGTTATGGTATGGGCAGGTATAAGCTACGGACAACGAACACAATTCATTTTTAAAAAATCTATGGCAGTTTGAATGCACGTGATGAGATCCTGGGGCCCATTGTCGTGCCAGTCATCCGCCGCCATCACCTCATGTTTCACCATGATAATGCACGGCCCCATGCCACAAAGATTTGTACACACTTCCTGGAAGCTGACAATGTCCCAGTTCTTCCATGACCTGCATACTCACCAGACACGTCACCCATTTGAGCATGTTTGGGATGCTCTGGATCGATGTGTACAACAGCGTGTTCCAGTTCCCGCCAATATCCCATCAACTTCGCACGGCCATTGAAGAGGAACGGGACAACATTCCACAGGCCACAATAAACAGCCTGATCAACTCTATGCGAAGGAGATGTCGTGCTGCATGAGGCAAATGGTGGTCACACCAGATACTGACTGGTTTTCTGATTCACACCCCGACCTGATTGTTTAAAAAATTCCCAGTCATGTGAAATCCATAGATTAGGGCCTAATGATTTTCATAAAATTGACTGATTTCCTCATATGAACTGTAACCCAGAAAAAATATTTTAAATTCAGTACACAAACACAAACAGGCAAACACACACACATGCTGCTCATACGCACATATAGCTTTGTTACTTACACACACACACACACACACACACACACACACACAATCTCGCTTAAAGCTGCAATATGTCCCTTTTTGTACTTTTTTAATGTTCAAAAGCTCTAATAAGTCGCTAGTGGTTATCCAACGTGATGCAACAGTAACAATAGTGTGCCTGAGAATAGGCTGCCTGAGAATCGCTGAATAACATTTGCTATCTTTTAGCTAAAGGAGATTCTACAATAAGTCTTGAAGGTGAAGTGTCTGCGTATTGAAAACTACAGGACTACAGCGACATCCCAGAACTTCAGAGAGTCCGTGTTGAGAAGATTGGGCTCCCAATTAGATAACCCACGACTCTTTGAAGTGCCACCGCCAACAACTGCTGAGCTCTGCTCCAACTTCGAGGAGATGTCGCCACGCAACACAGGGTGCTGTAAGTCCACCTTTTGAGCTGGGAAGGACCGGAGCCTTCCCTGTTGTCAGACTTGGTGGGTCCCGGGAAGTGTGAAAACCTACCATAGTACTCAGAATTGTGGTCCTACAAGGAGAGGTGGGCCTACAACCTAACATTTAAATCATGTAAATAGGGGAAGTTTGTGTGGGCAACAATAAACTTGCGTGAGAAACAATACAAAAATCTAGCATCTAGTCATCGTGATTGTGCTTTTGGAATGGTTTTATAATGATTTACTAAACTGTTCTCTTTTCCTGGATATCTATGCTCTTGACGGTTTACACTTCAAATTAGCAGACCTACAGGTAGATAGATGGACTACCCAGCACCTCTCCTCTTTCTTCAAAGGACAGCTCTTTGCAATTTAGTCTGTAATGATAAGAAGCAACATGAAATTGCAGAACGCAGCCAAATGTTTATGATATGATTATAATGTTGTGAAAAGGGTTAACAGTACCACAGGCGATGGTTTTGACTAACCTTCATCTCGGGCCAGCCTCTCTTCTTGCGGTCGGGCAGCCCTTTCGAGGTCTTCCTGCCCAATTCTTTGTGCACCCCTGCCTGTGGCCCTCGATGGTCTGGGGCTCTTTAAAACTGGAGTCCTACAGAAAAAAAACATGTACACAACACTTGTGATTGTAGTGCTCACTACATGATCTTTTATGTAAACAGGTTTGGGGTCACTTAGAAATGTCCTTGTTTTTGAAAGAAAAGCACTTTTTTTTTGTCCACTTCAAATAACAACAAATTGATCAGAAATACAGTGTAGACATTCATGTTGTAAAGGACTATTGTAGCTGGAAACGGCAGATTTTTTAAATGGAATATCTACATAGGCGTACAGAGGCCCATTATCAGCAACCGTCACTCCTGTGTTCCAATGGCACATTGTGTTAGCTAATCAAAGTTTATCATTTTAAAAGGCTAATTGATTATTAGAAAACCCTTTTGCAATTATGTTAGCACAGCTGAAAACTGTTGGTCTGATTAAAAAAGCAATAACTGTCCTCCTTTAGACTAATTGAGTATCTGGAGTGTCAGCATTTGTGGGTTCGATTACAGGTTCAAAGAACTTTCTTCTGAAACTCGTCAGTCTATTCTTGTTCTGAGAAATGAAGGCTATTCCATGTGAGAAATTGCCAAGAAACTGAAGATCTCGTACAGCACTGTGTACTACTCCCTTCACAGAACAGCACAAACTGGCCCTAACCGGAATAGAAAGAGTGGGAGGCCCCGGGGGACAACTGAGCAAGAGGACAAGTACATTAGAGTGTCTAATTTGAGAAACAGACGCCTCACAAGTCCTCAACTGGCAGCTTCATTAAATAGTACCCAAAAACACCAGTGTCAGCCTGTCACGGTCGTTCTCCTCTTCATCTGAAGAGGAGAGGCGAGAAGGATCAGAGGACCAAAACGCAGAGTGGTATGTGTTCATAGTGAATATTTAATAAAGAAAGTACTGAACACTGCATACAAAACAATAAACAAATAACGACCGTGACGCTACAAATTAGACCTGTGATGACACAAGCCACTAACATAGACAATCACCCACAAACAAACAGTGCAACCCAGGCTACCTAGTATGGTTCTCAATCAGAGGCAGGTGTCATTAGTTGTCTCTGATTGAGAATCATACTAGGTAGCCTGGGTTGCACTGTTTGTTTGTGGGTGATTGTCTATGTTAGTGGCTTGAGGCAACCCCAAAAAGTATTTGGGGGGAGGCACATGAGGGGTGGAGCTAAGCCAGGTAGCAGACCTGAGCTCACTCCTCGTGCTTATTATAAGCAGCTCGTTACTGGTCAGGCACCGTGTTATGCGGTTAAGCGCACGGTGTCGCCAGTACGTGTCCATAGCCGGTGCGCTATAGGACAGCCCCCCGAGAGTGTCATGCGAGTGCGGGCATCGAGCCAGGGCGTATGGTGCCTGCTCAGCGGGTCTGGTCGCCGGTACTCAGTTTTGGTCCAGGGTATCCTGCGGCAGCTCTGCGTGCTGTGTCTCCGGGGCGCTGGGAGGGTGCAGTGCGTCCTCTGCCTGCGCTCCGCTCGTGCCGGGCGAATGTGGGAATGGAGCCTAAGGGAGTGGTGCGTGTAGTAATCACTAGCTCTCCCGTGCTTACCCACAGCCCGGTTCAACCTGTGCCTGCACTCTGGAGGGTCCGGGCTAGAGTGTTTGTCCTGCCTGGTGAAGTGTTGCCAAGGTTGCGCACCAGAGCTCCAGTGCTCCCCCACAGCCCGGTCCTTCAGGTGCCTCCTCCTAACACCAAGCCTCCTGAAGGTCTCCCCAGCCTGGTGGTTCCTGTGGCAGCCCCACGCACCAGGCTGTCTCTCTGTCTCCTCCCTGCCGGAGTCTCCCGCCTGTCCGGCGCTGCTGCCGGAGTCTCCCGCCTCTCCGGCGCTGCTGCCGGAGTCTCCCGCCTGTCCGGCGCTGCTGCCGGAGTCTCCCGCCTGTCCGGCGCTGCTGCCGGAGTCTCCCGCCTGTCCGGCGCTGCTGCCGGAGTCTCCCGCCTGTCCGGCGCTGCTGCCGGAGTCTCCCGCCTGTCCGGCGCTGCTGCCGCAGTCTCCCGCCTGTCCGGCGCTGCTGCCGCAGTCTGAGGCGCCAGAGCCCCTCAGCCCAGAGCAGCCGCCCCTCAGCCCAGAGCAGCCGCCCCTCTGTCCCGAGCAGCCGCCCCTCTGTCCCGAGCTGCCGCCCCTCTGTCCCGAGCTGCCGCCCCTCTGTCCCGAGCTGCCCCTCTGTCCATTGAGAAGAGTGGCCATGGTTAGGAAGCCACGGAGGCGGACAATGAGGCAGACTAAGACTATGGTGAAGTGGGGGCCACGTCCAGCACCAGAGCCGCCACCGCGGACAGACGCCCACCCAGACCTTCCCCTATAGGTTAAGGTTTTGCGGCCGGAGTCCGCACCTTTGGGGGGGGGGGCGGGGTACTGTCACGTTCTGACCTCTATTTCCTTTGTTTTGTATTTATTTAGTATGGTCAGGGCGTGAGTTGGGTGGGCAGTCTATGTTTGATTTTCTATGATTTTGGGTATTTCTATGTTTTGGCCTAGTATGGTTCTCAATCAGAGGCAGGTGTCATTAGTTGTCTCTGATTGAGAATCATACTTAGGAAGCCTGGGTTTCACTGTGTGTTTGTGGGTGATTGTTCCTGTCTCTGTGTTTTGCACCAGACAGGGCTGTTTTTGGTTTTCCACGTTTATTGTTTTGTAGTGTTCGTGTTTATCTTTTTGTTATTAAACATGAATCAAAGAAACCACGAAGCATTTTGGTCCGCCTCTACTTCACCACAGGAATACCGTTACACAGCCTCAACAGTGAAGAGGCGACTCCGGGATGCTGCCTTCTAGGCAGAGTTGCAAAGAAAAAGCCTTATCTCAGACTGGCCAATAAAAAAATAAGATGGGCAAAAGAACACAGACACTGGACAGAGGAACTCTGCCTAGAAGGTCACCATCCCGGCGTCGCCTCGTCACTGTTGACGTTGAGACTGGTGTTTTGCGTGTAGAACAGTTTGCTCTGTTCTGTAAAGGGAGTAGTACACAGCGTTGTACGAGATCTTCAGTTTCTTGGCAATGTCTGCACTGTATTTCTGATCAATTTGATCTTATTTTATTGGACAAAAATTTGCTCTGCTTTTCAAAAACAAGGACATTTCTAAATGACCCCAAACTTTTGAACGGCAGTGTATATATGATAAGGATTTTCATGCTGAAGAGTCATGTATAACACTTCTATAATCCATACACGTCTTCATAGCCATAGCTCTCGAGAATCAAGGGGCCATCCCAGTAATGTTATTAGTTAGCTACCCAAGGTCGTTTTCCATGAACGCAGAGCTACGATAGACAATTAATTCTATTGCACTGCTTTTCTTTTTCCACATGGGTGATAACTAATGCGTATCATCATATTGCTATATTTTACCAGGCAAGGAAATACACCGTAGCTATTATCAACCATGTAGCTAGCGAAGTTAGCAATGTCAAGGTAGCCAGCTAGCTAACGTTAGCTACCTTTCTGGCTGACAACGTGAATATTACATTGAGTTTAAAACAAATTGTACCCGTTCTGAAGATAGTGTTGCTGAAATGTTATAGAGTTGTTCTTCAATCTTGCCCACGACTGTTCTCGCATCGGCGTCCACAGTCTCAAATTTCTGGACTCTGTTGGGTTGTCACCAGTTACCACAGCCAAAAAGCCAAACTTTGCTACCCTAGATATCACAGCGGATGTTGCTTCTACGTCATCCCAGCGGTGACATACAATGAGAGCTGGGGTTTCTGGTATATCTTATTCAAATCTAGACAAAATACTGCATTCTTGCCGGAAGGTTCTCCAAAAACACCTGTGCACACATACACTAAACAAAATATGAGCTCTACATTCAACCATTTTAAAGATGTTACAGATTATATAAGGAAATCAGTCAGTTGAGATACATTCATTAGGCCCTAATTTTATGGATTTCATGTGACTGGGAATACAAATATGCATCTGTTGGTCACAGAAACCTTTAAAAAAAAAAAAAAAGTAGGGGCGTGGGTCAGGAAACTAGTCAGTATTTGGTGGGACCACCACTTGAAATCATGCAGCGAGACACTTCTCCTTCGCATAGAGTTGATCAGGCTGTTGATCGTGGAATGTTGTCCCAATCCTCTTTAATGGCTGTGCGAAGTTGCTGGATATGGGCGGGAACTGGAACACGCTGTCGTGCACGTCGATCCAGATGATTATCCAGGCCATAGAAGAACTGGGCCATTTTCTGCATCCAGGAACTGTGTACAGATCCTTACGACATGGTGAAGCAGGATCTGATGGCGGCAGATGAATGGCACAACAGTGTTCACTGTCTGTAGCTTACGCCATAGCCCTACCACCACCATGGGGGGCTCTTCACAATGTTGACCTCAGCAAACCGCTCGACCACACAATGCCATACACGCTAGCTGCCATCTACCCGGTACAGTTGAAACAGGGATTATTTTGTGAAGACCACACTTCTCCAGCAATGTGCCAAGGTGAGCATTTGCCCACTGAAATCGCTTACGACGCTGAACTGCAGTCAGGTCAAGACCCTGGTGAGGAACGATGAGCTCACAGATGAGCTTCCCTGAGATGGTTTCTGACAGTTTGTGCAGAAATTCTTCGGTTGCGAAGTACATTTTGTTCAGTGTAGTTACGCAGTGCAGGTTTAACCAGAAAAATCTCACTTAGACACAGATGCACATGTCATTATTGCTTACACACACACACACACACACACACACACACACACACACACACACACACACACACACACACACAGGCTTTCTTACTGTACACACATGAACACAGTCTTTCTGCATACTTATGCACACATACACACGCAGAGTGTACACACAAACATGTTGAGAGTACTATAATACTGTAGAGCGCTTTACACACACAGCTCTTGTGTCGGTGGCTTGAGTCGTTTCCTCTGAATGCTGGCCGGTTGGCTTGGAAGCTCTGTTCTAATTTGATGTTGTGACAGCGATGAATTGCTGTGAAAGCAATGTGTTTCTGAAGGCTGGGTTTGGCAGCCCTGTAAGTGGGGCTCGCCACAGGGGGGGAATTTGCCTCTGTCTGTTGTTCCGCTTCCTCTCCATCCAATCTGTATTATTAGAGATAATTTTCCACGTTCATACACGTACCTGTCCTAATAAGAATGAAATGCCCAATTTACACAATTGGATTTTTTTATTATTTTTTTTAACTTAAAGGGTCACAGTAAGGTAAGCCATTCTGATCCTGTAGGTCAATAATTGGGCAAACAATCAGAATTGTATGAATGTAGCCATTGTGCTTTTTAGTGGATCTTCATAATGTATGCCTGGTATTGAATGTCTTTCTGGTCTGTTTGTGTGTGTGTTCATGTTTTTGAAATCATGTTGTGTAATTCTTTGTTTGTCTCTGTGTCAATTTGCGTTTCTTTGTGTCTCCTCGGATTTCTGCATGCACCTGTGTGTGTGTGTGTGTGTGTGTGCATCCCCACATTACCATGCGTCTCACATCCCAGGCTTAGTTAACGAGAACTAATACGAGTGGGGGCCCTGTAGGCAGTGCGGGGTGTCTTCCCCTCCTCACGCAGTCAATCTGGAGCTCGTGGCCTGCTCTCTCATTCCCCACACCTTGACGCTAACACACCTTGGCATCTCATCGGGATCTCATTTACTGCTCCCCCTCCTCCCCTCCCCTCCGTAATCACCCATTCTGCAGAGGAGAGAAGATGGGGAGTCACAGCCCGAGTTAAAACTGCAGCGTAGCCTCTGGGTTCATCGGGTTCATCCTCAAATAGGGGTTTAGTTTTTGAGATGCCCCTACCTGAGGTAGAACAAAACACACCCATGTTTTTTCTTCTCGAATTTCTCCCATTAATGAAATGGGCGGTTGGGGAAAAATGTTTTACTGCGAAAGTGGTTATATCTATAGATGTTGTGACACACCAAACCCCTAACTTCAAAATAAGCTCATGTAACCAAATATTACAAGCTCTGATATTGGAAAAATGTGTAATACTAGTAGTCGATGGACTGCATACACACCTATATCGTCATGAATCATGTTCTGGAGGCAGCTCTGCAGAGTGATCACTGGTCATTGAATCTGATTTTAAACCTCACCTTAACCACACTGCTAACCATAATGCCCAACCCTAACCTTAAATGAAGACCAAAAAGCTCATTTTAGTTTTCATGAATTTCTTCAATTTAGCAAATTTAAGACTTATGACAATCGTCAAGCTGCCTTTATTTATCTGCAGACTTTAACCAGCTTAAAGCACTGGCCCCATGACAGACAGTCAACTCATTTTGATTCTATGCTTCATTATGCTATCCTGAACTCTCTGAAATTAATTGTGGTACATGCTCCGAAAGCAGACGACCCGAAGTAGTCACCTTCCTTTGCGTCTAATTTGACAAATTTGCTGTGATTGGTGCAAACCCTTTTTTTTTGTGAGTGTCAACGTGTGGGCTCAGATCCCAGGTTCTTCTCTGTTGGCTGAGGCAGAGGGGTTCTGGAGCTGACAGTGGTGACCTCGCTGTGTGCGAAAGGTCGCAGTGATTTGTGAAGTTGGCAGGCGTGTCTGTGACATTCTCCCTCTGGGCTTTTTGGTGCCATCTCATTTTGATGGCAGGGCGCGAGCGAGAGGAAAGGAGAGGAAATTAGCCAGGTCCATGGTGAGAGAAAGGAGGGCGTAACTGAAGGGGAGGGTGGGGGTGGGGGTGAGGGAAACTGGGATGAGAGAAACAAGGGAGCATCCTAACCTGTCACCTTACCTTTGGTACATACAGCAGCTCTCCAATAAGGGATTTATAGCCTAATAAAGTCCAACAGTTCCCACAATGACTCGCTGCTCTCTAAAGCATTTGCTTACTTACCAAAGGCTAACATTGACTTTGCGATGGATTGATTGATTGTGTCTGTCTGTCTTTAAAGCCTTCCGAGGGGGTCGCTTGATTTTCCTTTGTTCCCCTGTAAGGACAGACTCTATTCGTGTGTGTGTGTGTGTGTGTGTGTGTGTGTGTGTGTGTGTGTGTGTGTGTAAATAATAGGTAAGATGGATGTTTTTTTTAGCTAATGCTTTAGCCCCATTGGATAGTGAGGAATGATTTAGGGGACGTTATACTGGTTCTAGTTGAGAATGGGGGTATTTGGGATAGATGGGTCTCAATGGCAGATTCTGACTTAGGAATAAAGAACAATAGTGTGTGTCATTTTTAGCATGTGTAGAGGACGTCACGCTGCTTGCTTAGTGCGTACCACTTCCGATTCGGGCCATGCTTGGCGCAAACTCGCTACCCCTTCTTCACAAACACACGACTGTCCTTCAAGCGTCTTAGCCGATCGCGCCACTTCAAAAGCTCGCTAATGAGGCGACGCCCGCGGAACACCCGATGTTTCACACATCTCACGCGCGCTACACATACATAGGTATTGCAGGGTGAGAAGCCTCAACATGCTCCACTCTGCTCTGGGTGTTTCCATCGTCCACCACCCAAGCTGTTCAAACGAGCAGGGGTTCAATGAAGCCACTACGGTCAATATTCAGTAGCTGCTAAACTCAAAGTGGAGATGAACATGGAGAGTGGGACTCTAGGGAGCTGGTCAAGACAGTAGCAGGGGTCGGAGAGAAGTTTTGTTTTTTAAACAACAGAAATGTGTGCCCCTTCACTTGCAACACACATATTATCTCACATGAATACAAGCACATACATCTATTCAGGTTTAAAGTATAAAAGGCCTCATTAATATAGAACACATTTTTACCTTGGGAAAGGGAGGGAGTGCTGCTGTTTTGTTTTCCATTGGTTTGCGACGTTGCCTTGGCGAATGTATTCGCTCCTCTGTGTATACTGTACAGTGATAAGAATTGAGTGGTTGTCCGGGAGACGATTTCATGCAAAGGGACTTAGCTCCTCAACATATTCTATACAGTATATTATGTAGTCCAAGTGGAATTGAACGGATCACTTTAGTCCATTTGAAAGTGGTTTTTAGTCCAGAAATAGGCTTAATCTGATGCTTAGAAACCGGCCCTGAAAGTACTCAACTTTTATGCTTTTGGCATACGAGATGAGTGGGAAAGGAAAAGCCGAATTCTTCCATAGGTCCTATAGTACCAGTCTCTCTAGCTAACATCCCACTCCTTGCCCCTTCTTGCCACTGCCAAAGATACTGCACTCCTCAAGCTCATTAATGATAGAACGTTCATATTTGGAGATTGGCAGAAATTCTCTTTGGCACATGACATGGACGACAGGGAGTGGATTAGCTAAAGAGGCTGGTACCGAGGTTATATAGCGACCGAATGTGCCGTTTGCTATTACCAACGGTTAAATGTGCTGGTTCTTTTCTCACAGCTGTTGGCTTTGAGACTATCGGCCTCAATCTAGCCTGGTTTAGACTTCAGCATTACCTGCTGTGTCACAGGTCAGGGTGAGGGCACAGAGGAACACACACACACACACACACACACACACACACACACACACACACACACACACACACACACACACACAATGACTACTCCTCAATGTCTCCATTACACAGCAAATTATCAGAATATCCATGTGTCGGTTTTGCAGGGCGTACAGTGTACTTCAGATGTATTTTGTTGTATCCTGACATGGAAGTACTGCATCTCGCTGCCACTGTTGAGCCATCCACTAGAATGTAAACCTCTGAGATTTCAGTTCTGCGGCTTGTAGAACATGACATGAGGGTCTGTGCCATGTGCCCATCTATCCAGGGATTCCATATTGGACAGGACATTAAAGACAAAACGAGATGTGAAAACAGAATGCCGTGTCCACCGTCCACCCCTGCTAATGTCTGTATCCCATCACATGAGCCTCCCCTCTCCCCATCACGCTGTGTCGGTGCTCGCCTCGCCGGGAGGGGGGAGGGTTCGTCAGGCTGAGAGTGCTTCTAATGGGCTTTTCATGTCCGCCCGCTAGTCCAATGCTGCGGCGACGTCCGAACGACAGTGTGCAAAGTGAAGGCGACTTCTGACAATTACATTTCTCACTTCTCGCCCCCTAAAGCATTTTGATGGGCCTGTGGGCTACTCTCTGTGTTACAGGGCCACTTCTGCAGTGGTTTCCCCGATCTCACTCAAATCCGCGCCTCATTTCATACTCGTGGCATCGTGTTCCTCCTCCTCCTCCTCCGTCGTCAACACGCCCCGTGCTGCGAATGTGACGTGTACAATGCGCCAGAGCAGACATCTCCGTAATGCACTGATTTCATCCACGTTTCAAAGGGGGAAACCACTGTGTTAGCCATAGGAGGTCACACACTTCGCATGTGAGTGATTGCATTTTTTCCCTGAGCAGACGGGGCTAGGCTTTAAAGCAACCAATACATGTTTGATTGGAAGGCCTCCTGGGTTGAATTGATACAAAACAAGGTTCTTGTGTTTTGAAAGGCACGTTTGTGAAGAGATTGATCACACTTGGCGCTAACATAACAGGAGTCCCATCCAGTGACAAGGGAAAAGGTCTGGTGCAATCAGAGAGAAATATCCTCGCTCCTAATCAGGCGCTTATCAGCGCCGTCAGCTCCTCAGTTAAACAGCGTGCTTACTGATTAGGCTTTTAGGCACAAGTACCACTGGCTTCAATTAAATGCGCTGTGTATACACACGTATACCCACATACAGTTCATTCACACCCACACACACCCGACGTGTCTTTGTGTGCAATCCTGCCCCCTTTCCTATCCCCTTCTGGTAATGACAGTCATGTAGGAAATTCAGCTGGCAGGGGCACATAAATAATTACCCCCCCCCCCCCCCCCCTTTTGGAGAGGCATTTAACCTTTCAAACTCGGACCAGGGGAACTTAACACACGCTCACCTCACCATCTCAGTGACAATGGGGCCCGCCGTTCCCCCTGTCCTCCCCTCTCCCCTCCTCCTCAGTGTGGATTTGACCAGTGACCTGGAATATTGCCCGACCTTTTTACCGCACGGTTTCCTCTGCGATGAATAAATACATAAATCACACGGCTCTGGCTCGGTCGCTTTTACAACCTGCCTCCCTCCCTCACCCCTGTCCCACCCACACCCCGCCAACGAGCAGAGTAGGTTCCTCTGAAGTGGCTACCCCCCCCCCCCCCCCCCCCAGGAGACGGCTGTTCACAATGAAAGGGTCTTAGCCGTGGGGTCCTTGGCGAGAGCAGTGTAGGTGGTGGATAACTGTAACGGGCTGAGTGGCGGTGTTCTGTAGCCTGCCAGCACGGGCCCCTTAGTATTCAGTTGTTCAGCGGAGAGGGAGGAGAAGGGGGGGGGGGGGTAGAGAGAGGAGGAGGGTGACTGTACACACACACACACTGGATGATTTCGCTGAAGGGTAAAGAAGGTCATTGTGTGTTTCATTGCTGCTTGTGTGCACCTACACTGTATTGGAACAATTGTGGATTTAATAAATATATGCTGGGTTCATTTGGGCATTTATTTATTTTATTTAACCTTTTATTTAACTAGGCAAGTCGGTTAAGAACAAATTCGTATTTACAATGACGGCCTACCAAAAGGCCGCCTGCGGGGACGGGGGCTGAGGCCTCCTGCGGGGACAGGGGATAAAAAAAATCAAGGAATATAGGACAAAACACACATCACGACACGAGAGACACTACATAAAGAGAGACCTAAGACGACAACATAGCAAAGCAGCAACGCATGACAACACAGCATAGTAGAAACACAACAAAGCATGGTATAAATATTGAATACAACAGCACAAATGACAAGAAGGTAGAGACAACAATACATCAGGTTGACGCAGCCACAACTGTCAGTGAGTTCCCATGATTGAGTCTTTGAATGAAGAGAGTGAGATAAAACTGTCCAGTTTGAGTGTTTGTTGCAGCTCGTTCCAGTCGCTAGCTGCAGCGAACTGAAAAGAGGAGCGACCCAGGGATGTGTGTGCTTTGGGGACCTTTAACAGAATGTGACTGGCAGAACGGGTGTTGTATGTAGAGGATGAGGGCTGCGGTAGATATCTCAGATAGGGGGGAGTGAGGCCTAAGAGGGTTTTCTAAATAAGCATTTTATAAGCATCTTGCGACAGCTGTACAGAGACGACCAGTTTCCAGAGGAGTACAGAGTGTAGTGATGTGTCCTATAAGGAGCATTGGTGGCAAATCTGATGGCCAAATGGTAAAGAACATCTAGCCGCTCGAGAGCACCCTTAATCTATAAATTATGTCTCTGTAATCTAGCATGGGTAGGATGGTCATCTGAATCAGGGTTAGTTTGGCTGCTGGGGTGAAAGAGGAGGGATTACGATAGAGGAAACCAAGTCCAGATTTAACTTTGGCCTGCAGATTTGATATGAGCTGAGGGATGGACAGTGTACCGTCTAGCCATACTCCCAAATACTTGTATGAGGTGACTACCTCAAGCTCTAAACCCTCAGAGGTAGTAATCACACCGGTGGAGAGAGGGGCATTCTTCTTACCAAACCACATGACCTTTGTTTTGCAGGTGTTCAGAACAAGGTTAAGGGTAGAGAAAGCTTGTTGGACACTAAGAAATCTTTGTTGTAGAGCATTTAACAAAAAATCCAGGGAGCGGCCAGCTGAGTATAAGACTGTATCATCTGCATATAAATGGATGAGAGAGCTTCCTACTGCCTGAGCTATGTTGTTGATGTATATTGAGAAGAGCGTGGGGCCTAGGATCGAGCCTTGGGGTACTCCCTTGGTGACAGGCAGTGGCTGAGACGGCAGATGTTCTGACTTTATACACTGCACTCTTTGAGAGAGGTAGTTAGACAAAACCAGGCCAAAAACTCATCAGAGACACCAATATTCCTTAGCTGGCCCACATGAATGGAATGGTCTATCGTACCGTATCAAAAGCTTTGGCCAAGTCAATAGAAATAGCAGCACAACACGGCAATGGTGACACCATTTAAGGTTGCAGTGACGGGTACTGTACAAAGTAGGTCACATGCATGTCCCCAGCTCTCCTGTCTGTCATTAACTCAACATACTATACTTTAGGAACCCCCATGCTGTGTGGATACCATTTACACACATAGAAATGATGTCCCTGTGGCAAAACACACACACACACACACACACACAGAGAAATAAATGTCAAATACCGAAATGTTTTTCCTCCCTCGTTCACTTCATTATATGGCTTTCCACCAGCCTCTCTCCAGCCTCAAGCAGAAACACAGCACTGTAGCCATGGTTATTAGAGGCCAAAGATGCATGAAGGGAGAATGTGTGTGTGCTCGCGCCAAAGACGCATGAGGGCAGAATTAGTCCTCCGCTGGAGCTGCAAGCGCAAGGCATGTCTCCGAATGGAATTGTGTGTAATTATTGACGCTCCCTGCCGTGTAATGTGTTGGCTTAGTGTGTTTGCCTCTGTGTCTGCTCTGGGTTTTCGTTCCGTTTGCGGTCTCTGTGAGTGTTATTTTTTTTTTATCCAGTCTTGCAACACCAGGATTGTGGGTTCGATTCCCAGGACCACTCACACGTAACATTTGTGCACACACGACTAAGTGGCTTTGGACAGAAAGTGTCTGCTAAATGGTTTATATTATTAGGGATATTTATGTTAGTGAGGGCTCGTCTAAGAGGTGGCGGTGTTTGTGGCACGTTCAGAGTGTCTAGGTGCATCTTTGATTTCTAGAGTCTTTGGTCGTACTTGCGTTAGTGTTCTATACATTCTGTGGAGCTACTGTGTAAATAGTAGTAACGCGTGCTTGTCAGTAACGATGGTGTGTGAGGTGAGATGCGCTGAGGGGTAAGGATGTAATGTGTGGTCAGATGGTCAGAGGGTGAGGTGGCTGGTCTCTCTCTGGGGCAGATGGGGCCAACACAGGAAGTGCCAGTAGCCAGCTCTTCTCCTCCCCTCAGTCACCAATACTAACTGCCATAACCACCACAGCCAGGAGAGGAGGAGAAAGAGCTCTCGGTACACACACACTCTTACTGTACACAAAATGCCCATGCCGAGTTAAGCAAAGAAATGCGAACATACACTGGTTCTACAGGCACACTTCCTCTGATCTAATTATCTCCATTTCTGGATCTCCCTCTGTGTCCCTCTGTGTCCCTCTGTCTCCCCCTGTCTCCATCTGTCTCCCTCTGTCTCCCTCTGTGTCCCTCTGTGTCCCTCTGTCTCCCTCTGTCTCCCTCTGTGCTCTTAAACGCTAGTAAAACCAAATGCATGCTTTTCAACCGTTCGCTGCCTGCACCCGCACGCCTGACTAGCATCACCACCCTGGATGCTTCCGACCTTGAATATGTGGACATCTATAAGTACCTAGGTGTCTGGCTAGACTGTAAACTCTCCTTCCAGACTCATATCAAACATCTCCAATCGAAAATCAAATCTAGAGTCGGCTTTCTATTCCGCAACAAAGCCTCCTTAACTCACGCCGCCAAACTTACCCTAGTAAAACTGACTATCCTACCGATCCTCGACTTCGGCGATGTCATCTACAAAATTGCTTTCAACACTCTACTCAGCAAACTGGATGCAGTTTATCACAGTGCCATCCGTTTTGTCACTAAAGCACCTTATACCACCCACCACTGCGACCTGTATGCTCTAGTCGGCTGGCCCTCGCTACATATTCGTCGCCAGACCCACTGGCTCCAGGTCATCTACAAGTCCATGCTAGGTAAAGCTCCGCCTTATCTCAGTTCACTGGTCACGATGGCAACGCCCACCCGTAACACGCGCTCCAGCAGTTGTATCTCACTGATCATCCCTAAAGCCAACACCTCATTTGGCCGCCTTTCGTTCCAGTTCTCTGCTGCCTGTGACTGGAACGAATTGCAAAAATCGCTGAAGTTGGAGACTTTTATCTCCCTCACCAACTTCAAACATCTGCTATCTGAGCAGCTAACCGATCGCTGCAGCTGTACATAGTCTATCGGTAAATAGCCCACCCATTTTTACCTACCTCATCCCCATACTGTTTTTATTTATTTACTTTTCTGCTCTTTTGCACACCAACCTGTACATGACCATCTGATCATTTATCACTCCAGTGTTAATCTGCAAAATTGTAATTATTCACCTACCTCCTCATGCCTTTTGCACACAATGTATATAGACTCTCCTTTGTTTCTACTGTGTTATTGACTTGTTAATTGTTTACTCCATGTGTAACTCTGTGTTGTCTGTTCACACTGCTATGCTTTATCTTGGCCAGGTCGCAGTTGCAAATGAGAACTTGTTCTCAACTAGCCTACCTGGTTAAATAAAAAATAAAAAAATAAAAAGTGTCCCTCTGTCTCCCTCTGTCTCCCTCTGTCTCCCTCTGTCTCCCTCTGTCTCCCTCTGTGTCCCTCTGTCTCCCTCTGTCTCCCTCTGTCTCCCTCTGTCTCCCTCTGTGTCCCTCTGTCTCCCTGTATCTTTCTGTCCGTCTTTAAAGGGATACTTTGGGGTTTTGGAAATAAGTCGGATGAGCTCATGGATACTGTGCAAAGCTGTTACCATAGACTTTCAGTCGTTGTGCTAACGCTAGTTAGAAATTGCGCTAGCACCAGCTAGTGAGTCGTTTTTTTCCCCCTCCCGTTCCTCCTTTTGTATCAAGTTTGAGTCTCCTTGAGTTGATCTTCAGAGAGCCACAGCCCATTAGCCAGACAGAAAGACAGGAGTGGAGTAGTAATTCAACACTAACCAGGCCCGCTCCTCCACCCCATACACAGTGACAGACAGCACACTCAGAGAGGACCCACTGACATGCTGACATGCTGGCAGGCTTCAGAGTAGAAAGAGTGTGTGTGTCTGTGTGTGTGTGCGCTTCCCTGCGTGTCTGTGTGTTTGAGGGAACGTAGGCTGTGCATTGTGTTTTGCGGGTTTCCTCACACTACCCCACACTGTTCCAGAGTAGAGATGTGCAGTAGCCCCAGGTTTTCTGATCCAGCAGCCTGAGATGCTAGTGCAGCACCCTGTTTTGTGTGTGAATGATCAGTGTTTTAGTGTGGGACTCTGTGGCAGTGGAACACAACACACACACACACACACACACACACACACACACACACACACACACACACACACACACACACACACACACACACACACACACACACACACACACACACACACACACACAACACACACACACACACACACCAGTAGCATCAACATCCATTCATTACCTCCAGCTCCTCCTGTCTTTCTCTCTCTGTTCCTCTCTCCCTCTCTTTGTTACACCAGGTCTGCCGTGGGAGAAGGAAAAACAGCCTAAAGCTCCAAAAAGAAGCCGTAACGAGGGTTTAAACAATTTATAGTGAGTATATTTACCCTGTGTATCCTCTACCGGTTGGTCAGAGCCCTGCGCTCTGAAAGAGTAGAGAATAGTTTCTTTCTTTCTCTATCAGCCACAGAAGAGTGCACAATGCGCTCTGAAACGTGTCCTCGGCTGGTCGGAACAGAAGAACATGACTCCTCTCTTGTCATCGCACCGACCACAAAACCACACTCCCTCCGCAGGAAACACTTTGGCAGCATAAACCAACAGTGCTGTTCCGTCCAACTCAAGCTGTGACGCAGTGCTTAGTTAATGTTCAGGGCTGGATTCCAGTCTGAAGGACTGGTACTTCTCCCACTGCTCTCAAACATTACCTGATCGCTTGAAGCATCCTGTCCCGGCTTGCAGATCCGTGAGGAAGTTATAGCAGCCAGGGATGATTTCGATTGGAATCCAGCCCAGACGTCTGCTGAACCCTCATCTGTCCCCTGTTGCCCTCGTTCTTGTTTTGTTTATTTCAAACCTGTGCGTGAGGCTGCAAGCACACGCACCTCCACTTTGCAAAAACAAGGAAACAGGTCTTATCTGCAGGCTGAAAAACTGAAAAAATTGGAGTGTTGCATTTGCATTTTAATTCGCCCTCAATCACGCGTGTTTGGTGTTGTCTGAAATTGCCTCCTGTTTTTCCCTCTTCTGTGTTTATAGAGGCTCTCTGAGGCTAGCCTTAAATTCCAATCTGCCTGTTTCGGCAGTATATGGAGATTAGGCCTCTCTCTATCTCTTTCTCCTGGCCCTTCTCTCTGTCCCGCCCCCTCTCTTTCTCGCTCTTTCCCCTTCTCTCTTTTTTCACCTCATCCCCCTGTCTCTTTCCATCGGTCCCCTTGTTCATGGGTTCCCGGGGAATTAAAAGGCGCACATTTCATTAGTGATGCCATACTGCCACAGAATGAGCTCCGAAGCCTTTGGACAGCCACTGGAGTCACGGACCATCCCTGCTACCCTCCGGCCCACCCGTTCTTGTTCCCTCTGATGTACGCAGCAGATCTACATAAACATAAGGTCATTCTGCCAGATTGTGGGCCTTCAGAGCAAACCAACTTCTCATACATGCATGAGTGAAGGTCGGAGGTCGGAGTGAAACCGCCTCACTCTCCAGCTTTATTGAGTTTACCTTCTATCGTGTCAATATCTGTACTGAACAAAAAAAAATCTGAACGCAACATGTAAAGTGTTGGTCCCGTTTTTCATGAGCTGAAATAAAAGATCCCAGAAATGTTCCATACGTACAAAAAGCGTATTTCTCTCAAATGTTGTGCTCAAGTTTTGTTTATATCCCTTTTAGTGAGCATTTCTCCTTTGCCAAAATAATCCAGCCACCTGACATGTGGCATATCAAAAAGCTGATTAAACAGCATGATCATTACAGTGCACCTTGTGCTAGGGACAATAAAAGGCCACTCTAAAATGTGCAGTTTTGACTCGCAACACAATGCCACAGATGTCTCAAGTTTTGAAGGAGCGTGCAATTGGCATGTTGACTGCAGGAATCTCCACCAGAGATTGTGCCAGAGAATTGAATATTAATTTCTCTACCATAAGCCGCCACAAACGTTGTTTTAGAGAATTTGACAGTATATCCAACCGGCCTCACAACCACAGACCACGTGAATCCACGCCAGCCCAGGACATCCACATCTGGCTTCTTCACCTGCGAGATCATTTGAGGAGGGTGAGGGAAAGTGCTGAGTGGTCTTTCTACCCGTAATAAAGACTTTTTGTGTGTGGGGGGGGGGGGGGGGGGGGGCATATTCTGATTGGCTAGGCCTGGCTCCCCAGTGGGTGGACCTGGCTCCTCCAGTGGGTCGGCCTATGCCCTCCCAACGCCCATCCATGGCTGCCCAGTCACATGAGATCCATAGATTAGGTCCTAATGAATTTATTTCCTTCTATGAACTGTAACTCAGTAAAATCGTTGAATTTGTTGCATTGATATTGTTGTTCAGTGTATTATGATTTCACAGTAGATGCAGTTTGCGGCGGAAACAAATCGGTCTTGACGCTGGCTGATATGTAGGTGGCATTTCTTTTACACTCATCCCTTGCATGTTCACAATTATGCTCAGTCCCACATTGGCTTCATTTATCCTTTTTATAATATTATTTTTATCCAAAATCGACTTAGTCATGCGAGCATCCATTTTTCGTATGGGTGGCCTCAGCGGGACTCAAACCCGCGATCATTGGCTTTATGTGCCATGCTCTACTGACGAAGCCACATGGGACTTTGGGTCGGGCTGGGTATTTTATTTTTGACTTTCTAAGTGTTCCAACAATGTTCATCCCCAGTTCCATTTTCATAAAAACCTTTCGTAAAAATACAAAATACATGTTTTATTGTCACATCCACTGGATTGGTGCAGTGAAACGTGTTGTTTTACAGGTCAGCCTTAGTAGTACGCACCCCTGGAGCAAAATAGGGTTAAGTTCCTTGCTAAAGGACACATCAACAGATTTTCTACCTTGACGGCTTGGGTATTCTAACCAGAAACCTTTGTTACTGGCCCTACACTCTAACCGCTACTCGTCTGCATATGATTGGCAGATCTGAAAGGGAGTCTGGTTTTAGCATGCCATGATTGGACAAAAGTCCCCTAAGAGCCCCTCCCTCCTCATTCAGACCGAAACATTGGAGGGCTGTTTTGAAGCGTAGAAATAGAATGACCCCTCTAACATCTGTCCTCATTTGGGTCTCTCCCCCAGCCTAGGTCACTGACTCTAAATGACAGGGTTGATATTTGAGAGCATCTTTGACAGACAGACAGACAGACAGACAGACAGACAGACAGACAGACAGACAGACAGACAGACAGACAGACAGACAGACAGACAGACAGACAGACAGACAGACAGACAGACAGACAGACAGACAGACAGACAGACAGACAGACAGACAGACAGACAGACAGAGAGAGCCTGGTCTGTCATCCTCTCATGTCAATGTATACTGTAATAGGAGCCTACATAAGAGGCTTATTCAAATGGCCCAATCAATCCATTTGGCTCAGCGATGGAGATTGGTGTAAGAGCCTTAGGCAGAGAACCATGTCGTTCTCTACTAGGCTGAAAACAAGCTGGCGCATATATTAATGAGCTGCATTCTGTCTGAGGCGCATACATGCTTCCCCAAAGCCCCTACGTCCCTTTCAGGTGTCCTCGTTGGTTCCTGTGCATTCCCCCGTTGTTGATTGGTCGACACAAACCCTGGGTCTACGGCAGAGCCCCTCAGAGGGGTGGTTGACCTCTGACCCCTGTGTAACGATGGGCCGATAGGTGTCAGGAGGCTATTGGGGGCAGCCACATCTGACCATTAAGCCCCAGGACGTCAACAAGTGCCCTTGAAACTGTTCAGATGTTGGGACTGACACCCATGGCCTATAGAGGAAGTTAGTTTACATAGAGGGGAGAGGTGTTAGAGGGGTCATTCTATTCCTACGCTTCAATACAGCCCTCCGGTGTGATTCAGAGCTAGTGGATTGGAACATAGAGAAGAAGCCATAGGAAGGTACAACACTAGGGTCATTCTGTTTGCCGTATATGAATATAACGACAGGTTGCATGTACAGTTCTTCGAAATAAGGCGATTAGGCGGCCAATACGTTGCAGTAAACCTTAGTGAACTATTAGCCAAAATATATTTACAAAGGAATACATGTAGGAGCAATCGGCATTGTACATCAGGACACACAACTGCAACACGTTTCGACTAGTGGTCTTCCTATATGGCTCCTTAGGCGTAGCCCGAGTACATGATACAAATGTCTGTTGATTTGGATTGTTTATACTGTAGGTTGAACGGCATGGCAGCCCTGAGGCGGCAGGTTAGCCTAGTGGTTAGAGTGTTGGACTAGTAACCGGAAGGTTGCAAGTTCAAATCCCCCGAGCTGACAAATCTGTCGTTCTGCCCCTGAACAGGGTGTTAACCCACTGTTCCTAGGCCGTCATTGAAAATAAGAATTTGTTCTTATTAACTGACTTGCCTAGTTAAATACATTTTAAAAATGGTTTGCTGTTACTTGCCTCATATGACAATCTGCTGTACAAGTGATCAGACAACAAGCGTGTCGACAGGACTATAATTATCCAGGCCATCTGGAGCAGTTTTGACAGTTTATGCGTGAATGGTGGTGGACTTCTCCCCCTCGGCGGTAACAGAATCGACTAATTGCTGTCATCTGAGCCGTTGTGTTAATGTGTGTCACTAGGGGGTGCGCAGGCATTTCACAAGTGACAAGTAGGAGTGCATGAGAGTGACGATGTGTGTGTCACTGACTCCGTGGAAGGTGTTGTTATGGTCATTTGGGCGGTTAATTTGATCTAAAGCATCTTACTATGAACACATAGGCTTGTCAGTGTAGTATTTGTGGCCCATGTGGGAAACAAACCCACAACTTGGTGTTAACCAGTACCATGCTCCAACCAACTGAGCTTATTTCTCGAGTCAGTTGTTCGAATGGAGCTAGCTAGTGTGTTCATGTTTCCAAGTTTCAAACATGTTCTCAAATGCCATGGACATGGCAGTAGCGGTATGACAGCCAGCATGCTCATGAGTATGCAATACGACTTTCCTTAGTACGAAATCCTCCACGACCCACTGTGCTGTCAGACTCCGCATGCCCATGGGGCTGATATCGCTGGTCCAAATTTCAGTTGTGAAGCTAATAGCAGTGGGGGGGCAAACTACCTGCCCTCCAGGACACCTACACCACCCGATGTCACAGGAAGGCCATAAAGATCATCAAGGACAACAACCACCCGAGCCACTGCCTGCTCACCCCGCTATCATCCGCTATCATCCAGAAGGCGAGGTCAGTACAGGTGCATCAAAGCTGGGACCGAGAGACTGAAAAACAGCTTCTATCTCAAGGCCATCAGACTGTTAAACAGCCACCACTAACATTGAGTGGTTGCTGCCAACACACTGACTCAACTCCAGCCACTTTAATAATGGGAATTGATGGGAAATGATGTAAAATATATCACTAGCCACTTTAAACAATGCTACCTAATATAATGTTTACATAGCCTACATTATTAATCTCACATGTATATGTATATACTGTACTCTATATCATCTACTGCATCTTTATGTAATACATGTATCACTAGCCACTTTAACTATGCCACTTTGTTTACATACTCATCTCATATGTATATACTACACTCAATACCATCTACTGTATCTTGCCTATACCGCTCTGTACCATCACTCATTCATATATCTTTATGTACATATTCTTTATCCCCTTACACTTGTGTCTATAAGGTAGTAGTTTTGGAATTGTTAGCTAGATTACTTGTTGGTTATTACTGCATTGTCGGAACTAGAAGCACAAGCATTTCGCTACACTCGCATTAACATCTGCTAACCATGTGTATGTGACAAATAAAATTTGATTTGATTTTATCTGAAAAAATAGCACACAAATAATTAATAAAAGTGTACCCAGTGCTCGACCAGTCGGCGAACGCCAACATCACCCACGGCATAGAACGGTTGATTGTCAAGGGTAATGAATTCCATTATCTTGGCTTTAATGGATTTCGCCTTTGAGTTGTCTCACTAAAATGACCTTCCTCTTTCTAATGGCTGCTCGACTTGTTGACTGCTCGATCCACACAGCAGACATTGTGGGCTAGGTGAGGAGTGCTGTGTTGCACGTTGTAGCGCAAAATTTGACGTGGTGTCAAGACCGTATGAGTATGCGCGATAGCTTTGACATCGGTTTTGCACATTGCCGTTGAACTTGATATTGGCATTTTTAGCTAATATCGGCCGATTCCGATAGGTTTACCAATATATCATGCATCCCTAGCTAAAAAAGTATACAAAAGTACCTTTAATATATAATAATTATATGCATTTTAGCAGACACTTTGTAAGGATTAGTAATGCATGCATACATTTTACGACCCCGTTTCCATAAGTAGGATAAATATACTATTTTAAGAAATATTACTGGATTAATGCCATTCCATTATCTGGCCCCAGATTAGCAAATAAACAATTGATGAAATGAGACCATCGTCATGACAAGGATCTGTGGGTGTTGACAGTCATTGGTGCAAAGCAAAAGTTCAGTGTCTCCCTGGGGATTGTGGGGGTGCATACGTGTGTGTGTTTGTGCGGCGGCAAAGAGACAGTTGGTGCGAGAGTGCTTTATCTGTCATAAGACAAGCACTTTGATTCCATTACTGAAATTGAAATTGCCCGTTAACCAAACTGCAATTGAGTCGCGCAAATTATTTATTTTCCGCCTCGACAATTAATGATGGTTGCCCGAGGACACTCCTTGGGGTGTGTGTGTGTGCGTGTGCGTGTGCGTGTGTTTCCATGCAGTTGTTTGAGTGGTAGGCATCTACGGTTGGTTTGTGCATCGTGGTGATTGCTTTTGGTCTTTGGACACACCCTTGTTGTGGTCTCCCAGCCTTCCCTTTTTCCACGTGGTTCTTGTGGAGTGCACGCAGTCCTGTCCTGGAGGGACTGTCTCTAGTCTCTTCTCCCGGATCATTTGTGCTGACGAGGCTCACTCTGGTCTCATTGAGTCAGTCCACCTGCATGGCTGCTCAGTGGAGCTTAGTCTCCTGTGACTGAGGGGTGAGGGGTCAGTACGTCCATCTGGCCAGCAGCACCCAGGGTGTTGAGGGATTCTGAAACAACGCATGTATGCACTCACACAGTGTGAACTCACACTCACACGCCTCTGCATCTACCCATTACACTGCTGAGCTCATCAGATTTTTTTCCATCTCTGGACCTGAGCATCAGGGGTGTGTGTGTGGCATTTAGAGTCCCGTTCTCATCATTGCCCTTCACTACATTTACACAGACTTGTTGTAGCGCAGACAGATGGTATTTCTAGCCTATCGATTCGCCCAGACGCCTTCCTACACCAGTGCTAGTTATATTTCCTATTGATTGATTGGCTGTCAGCCCTATCGACCAGCCAGGTCGCGGTGCCGCGTATTGATTGATGACTCCCTCTCCGCACCTCCTATCGGCGTTCGTCCCCCTTGCCATCGTTCATCAGTGGAATGAAGATCAATGCGTCCGATAATGGCGTCGCCACCCCACCCCCACCCCTCAGGACTGGTCTTTCTGTCCAGGGACCGGCCGGCTTGTCCCGATCCATTTGTGGACATTGTTTACCGTTTACCCCTCTGTGTGTCATTTTGTTCATTCGTTCTCCCCCCCCTTCTCGCCTTCTGCTCATCCTCCCTCTATGGGTTGTAATGGGAAGCTCTGTATTGGTTGGTGCCTTTGTTCCCTCTTGAGCAGAGCAGACCAACCTGCTGATTGTGTTGTTGGTACAGCACAGCACATCATAGAAGCAACATTCAGCTTGTACCGACCCTGTAGGCTGCTCTGAGATGTGTGTGTGTGTGTGTGTGTGAGAGAGACGCCTCAGATACAGATTTGCAGTTGTACAAAGCTTTTTATTTGAATTCACCATCTTCCCTGTCATGTGCGTGTGTTTCAACCCCGTGTCGACCTTGACACGAGCACGGCCGCAGGTACTATTCAGTCATTGAGCAGAGCAAGAGGGGGAGTGGGAGACAGAGGGAGAAATCGTGTGGGGTGAAGGAGGCGGAGACAGTCTAGTTTAATCTAAAGTAGATTCTCTAATTGAACTAGATGGGAAACAAAGTCGGCACAAGCCTTGGAGCTGGGTTCACTTATGTAACCACTGATCTCTCACTGCTCCTTATTCATAAGAGAGAGGAGAAAGTTAGAGGGTGGGGAGGGGGGGGGTAGCAAGACCAGGGAGGGAGAGGAAAATATAGAACGAGGAAGTGGGTTAGAGGGAAAGGAGAAACAGTGAGGGGGCGAAGTAGAGACGCAGAGAAGGTGAGCGAGGCTACAAAGGTGAGCATGAGAACGTAAAAGACAAACGGACTCTCGCTCTGACGCTACCGCTCCTCCTCCAATAGCACCTCTCTGTCCGGTTAAATAATGCATCATTCTGCTTGACTGGGCCTGTAGGAAATGGAAGGCACCACACCAGCGATACAGCCTCAATAATGCAGCAGTCATCTGAAAGGGGTTATCAGGTCCTCTCACACAGGAAAAGCTGCCCCCAACACGCGCCACCGCAACGCTGCTGCTTTGCTGCTGACATTTGAAGCGGGACACCCAGAACAAAAAGGTTAAGTCTCCCGGTTGGTACTGCGACAAATGAGCCTAATTGTGTGTGTGTGTGTGGAGGGGGGGGATTCAACCTTATCGTCATCTATTCTCTCATTATCCCTTTACACAGTAGGGGGTTGGATAAGCAAACACTCCCCTTTTTATTATAGCTAATATAAGGGTAGTAATTATAACTGTTTGCATATGGGTGCTTCCCATGCATCGACCCACGTGTGTGCTCAACTGTGCCGTGGCTTTACGTGGCTGTATGTGCCTGTGCCCACTGCACTGCAGACGTGTCAGAATGCATCTCTTCATACGCATGCCATACATCAAATATGCATTATTTTATAGGTCAACCTTTGCCTCTGCACTTTATTTCTACCATGTCTAGCCATTACCCCAGCAGTACTCAAAGTCCTGCTCTCTTTTGCTCTTTCCCTTGCTTTCAACCTCTCTTTCTCTCTCTCTCTCTCTCTTTCTCTTGGTTATGTAAGCACATCCAGTGCCTCGGAGGGCCGAGGCGGAGCCGGAGCTGAAGCCAGAGGTTTTCCTCCCCCTCTGGGGCTCCCTGTCCTTTCCTGTCCTCGCTCTGAAAGCAAGGCCATTACCACATTACACCGGGACACTGTCTAGATCTCTCCCATACTGACTGGGCCTCAGCTGACTTTGTGGAATTGTTCACCTCTTTGCCATTTTAAACTCTGTTTGTTTAGATGGGACCATACTGGACTCCTTGTAGTCTCTGGCCACATTAGTCCCAGGCACCCTGGCACAGGCTGGCACAGCTCTGGTTTATAATGAACCTGGCAGGCTGCCTCAGCGTTTCCTATAAGTTCTCCCAGGAATGAAACCTGGCACCCCTCTCCTCAACGCTCCCCCGACTGCATCACCTCCAGACACACAATTACTCCTCTTTAAGAATTCCCCTCCCAAATTAAAAAATCATCTATCTTTCAAAAAGGGAATAGAGACTATTTTCACTTAGGCATTTGCTGCATTTTCCCCCAGTCCTCAGTTGACATAAGAGCAGAGTTGGCGTGCTCATTCAGGATCAGTTCTTCACCTTTTAGATCATAATGAATATGATTATATGGAGGGGGGGGTTGATCCTAGAGCAGCTCTCCTACTCAGAGACAGGCTCAGGGCTGCATTCAGAGCTGGCTGGTCAGGTGAGGCTGTGATACTCTGTTCTCTCTCTCTGACGGGGAGAGAACAGCCACAGACGATGCCTCTGAACAGGTGGTCATTCACATTCAAGGCTGCTACCAGCCACCCAACCACCTGTCATATACCGTCATGTGGAAAACAGTCCAGAGAGAGAGAGGGGTGAGCGAGAGCGAGACCAAGGGCGAGGGATGGAGAGATGGTCTGAGACTCGGCGAGTAAGGGAATGAATGTCGAAAAAGAGCTGGGACACAATTAACATAGCAGCAACTGGACAGAACCCAAGTGTGTTGCCATGACAAAGCCTCCTATCCACATAGCACTTGCGCTCATTTTAGAGTTAACACACTGAGGTGTGTTTGAGTGTGTAAGAAGCATCAGAGAAAAGGCAGTGCTCCTTAGACCCCATTATTGGAGATGAACGTTTATTCATTTTGCCATGGCTAATGCTGTGTGTTCTTTTGCTCAAACATAATAACAAAGTCAATACGGCAAAATGGATTGTTTTTGGGAATATTCTATTCTCTCTGACTGTGTGGCTTTTATTTTGTTGATTGTTAGTGCTCAAACATTGTTATTTAAAGATGCACTATGCAGACATCGCTTGCCATTTCCTGGTTGCTAACATTCTAATAGTTTGCCTAATTTCAGTTTGTAACAAATCAAGCAAGTCTAGTGTAGAGCAGTGTTCACCAACCGACTGGTCAATCTCCAAGTCATTCATAGTAGATCACCAACCGACTGGTCAATCTCCAAGGCATTCATAGTCGATCACCAACCGACTGGTCAATCTCCAAAGCATTCATAGTAGATCACCAACCGACTGGTCAATCTCCAAGGCATTCATAGTCGATCACCAACCGATTGGTCAATCTCCAAGGCATTCATAGTCGATCACCAACCGACTGGTCAATCTCCAAGGCATTCATAGTAGATCACCAACCGACTGGTCAATCTCCACAGTCTGCACACTCTGCACAGTTTCGTCGAGCCACACACTGTAAAAAGAAGCCTTGAGCGCACAGCAAAGTTCATTAATTTGTTATTCAGCCCTGTCAACACTTTGTTCAATACCTTTAGAAGCCACCAGCATTGCAGCTGCAATGAAATGAGTATAGCAAAGTGTTCCAACAAGATTGCGTTGTAATTATTTGTGGCTTGTGTCTTTTTTTTTATATCAAGGACTATTTCACTTTCTCTGGTCACAGGAGTAACAACATGTATTGGTGCGCGAGGCAGAAATAATGTAGTGCGACTTGAGTTTTGCCCGTCGGCAGACTGTCCCCCTTTCTCAGCTGAGGGACGGTAACTCCGGTGAGAGGCAGCCTCGCCGCTGCTCCTTCCCTCCCCTCAGACTGACAATCGGATGCAGGCCTTCAGTCTAATAATACATTTAATGTGTATATGTGCTTTTCTTTCAAAAACAAGGACATTTCTAAGTGTTTGTGTGTTTGTGTGTGTGTGTGTGTGTGTGTGTGTGTGTGTGTGTGTGTGTGTGTGTGTGTGTGTGTGTGTGTGTGTGTGTGTGTGTGTGTGTGTGTGTGTGTACAGTCGTGGCCAAAGGTTTTGAGTGACACATATTAATATCCAAATACAAATATCCACAAATCAAATCAAATCAAATCAAATTTTATTTGTCACATACACATGGTTAGCAGATGTTAATGCGAGTGTAGCGAAATGCTTGTGCTTCTAGTTCCGACAATGCAGTAATAACAAGTAATCTAACTAACAATTCCAAAACTACTGTCTTGTGCACAGTGTAAGGGGATAAAGAATATGTACATAAGGATATATGAATGAGTGATGGTACAGAGCAGCATAGGCAAGATACAGTAGATGGTATCGGGTACAGTATGTACAAATGAGATGAGTATGTAAACAAAGTGGCATAGTATAGTATAAAGTGGCTAGTGATACATGTATTACATAAGGATACCATCGATGATATAGAGTACAGTATATACGTATGCATATGAGATGAATAATGTAGGGTAAGTAACATTTATATAAGGTAGCATTGTTTAAAGTGGCTAGTGATATATTTACATCATTTCCCATCAATTCCCATTATTAAAGTGGCTGGAGTTGAGTCAGTGTCAGTGTGTTGGCAGCAGCCACTCAGTGTTAGTGGTGGCTGTTTAACAGTCTGATGGCCTTGAGATAGAAGCTGTTTTTCAGTCTCTCGGTCCCAGCTTTGATGCACCTGTACTGACCTCGCCTTCTGGATGATAGCGGGGTGAACAGGCAGTGGCTCGGGTGGTTGATGTCCTTGATGATCTTTATGGCCTTCCTGTGACATCGGGTGGTGTAGGTGTCCTGGAGGGCAGGTAGTTTGCCCCCGGTGATGCGTTGTGCAGACCTCACTACCCTCTGGAGAGCCTTACGGTTGAGGGCGGTGCAGTTGCCATACCAGGCGGTGATACAGCCCGCCAGGATGCTCTCGATTGTGCATCTGTAGAAGTTTGTGAGTGCTTTTGGTGACAAGCCGAATTTCTTCAGCCTCCTGAGGTTGAAGAGGCGCTGCTGCGCCTTCTTCACGATGCTGTCTGTGTGAGTGGACCAATTCAGTTTGTCTGTGATGTGTATGCCGAGGAACTTAAAACTTGCTACCCTCTCCACTACTGTTCCATCGATGTGGATAGGGGGGTGTTCCCTCTGCTGTTTCCTGAAGTCCACAATCATCTCCTTAGTTTTGTTGACGTTGAGTGTGAGGTTGTTTTCCTGACACCACACTCCGAGGGCCCTCACCTCCTCCCTGTAGGCCGTCTCATCGTTGTTGGTAATCAAGCCTACCACTGTTGTGTCGTCCGCAAACTTGGTGATTGAGTTGGAGGCGTGCGTGGCCACGCAGTCGTGGGTGAACAGGGAGTACAGGAGAGGGCTCAGAACGCAACCTTGTGGGGCCCCAGTGTTGAGGATCAGCGGGGAGGAGATGTTGTTGCCTACCCTCACCACCTGGGGGCGGCCCGTCAGGAAGTCCAGTACCCAGTTGCACAGGGCGGGGTCGAGACCCAGGGTCTCGAGCTTGATGACGAGCTTGGAGGGTACTATGGTGTTGAATGCCGAGCTGTAGTCGATGAACAGCATTCTCACATAGGTATTCCTCTTGTCCAGATGGGTTAGGGCAGTGTGCAGTGTGGTTGAGATTGCATCGTCTGTGGACCTATTTGGGCGGTAAGCAAATTGGAGTGGGTCTAGGGTGTCAGGTAGGGTGGAGGTGATATGGTCCTTGACTAGTCTCTCAAAGCACTTCATGATGACGGATGTGAGTGCTACGGGGCGGTAGTCATTTAGCTCAGTTACCTTAGCTTTCTTGGGAACAGGAACAATGGTGGCCCTCTTGAAGCATGTGGGAACAGCAGACTGGTATAGGGATTGATTGAATATGTCCGTAAACACACCGGCCAGCTGGTCTGCGCATGCTCTGAGGGCGCGGCTGGGGATGCCATCTGGGCCTGCAGCCTTGCGAGGGTTAACACGTTTAAATGTCTTACTCACCTCGGCTGCAGTGAAGGAGAGACCGCATGTTTTCGTTGCAGGCCGTGTCAGTGGCACTGTATTGTCCTCAAAGCGGGCAAAAAAGTTATTTAGTCTGCCTGGGAGCAAGACATCCTGGTCCGTGACTGGGCTGGGTTTCTTCCTGTAGTCCAAAGTTTGCTGCTTCAGTGTCTTTAGATATTTTTGTCAGATGTTACTATGGAATACTGAAGTATAATCACAAGCATTTCACAAGTGTCAAAGTTGATGCAGAGTCAATATTTGCAGTGTTGACCCTTCTTTTTCAAGACCTCTGCAATCCACCCTGGCATGCTGTCAATTAACTTCTAGGCCACATCCTGACTGATGGCAGCCCATTCTTGCATAATCAATGCTTGGTGTTTGTCAGAATTTGTGGGTTTTTGTTTGTCCACCCTCTTCTTGAGAATTGACCACAAGTTCTCAATGGGATTAAGGTCTGGGGAGTTTCCTGGCCATGGACCCAAAATATTGATGTTTTGTTCCCCGAGCCACTTAGTTATCACTTTTGCCTTATGGCAAGGTGCTCCATCATGCTGGAAAAGGCATTGTTTGTCACCAAACTGTTGCTGGATGGTTGGGAGAAGTTGCTCTCGGAGGGTGTGTTGGTACCATTCTTTATTCATGGCTGTGTTCTTAGGCAAAATTGTGAGTGAGCCCACTCCCTTGGCTGAGAAGCAACCCCACACATGAATGGTCTCAGGATGCTTTACTGTTGGCATGACACAGGACAGATGGTAGTGTTCACCTTGTCTTCTCTGGACAAGCTTTTTTCCAGATGCCCCAAACAATCGGAAAGGGGATTCATCAGAGAAAATGACTTTACTCCAGTCCTCAGCAGCCCAATCCCTGTACCTTTTGCAGAATATCAGTCTGTCCCTGATGTCTTTCCTGGAGAGAAGTGGCTTTTTTGCTACCCTTCTTGACACCAGGCCAGCCTCCAAAAGTCTTCGCCTCACTGTGCGTGCAGATGCACTCACACCTGCCTGCTGCTATTCCTGAGCAAGCTCTGTACTGGTGGTGCCCCGATCCCAAAGCTGAATCAACTTTAGGTAGACAGTCCTGGCGCTTGCTGGACTTGCTTGGGAGCCCTGAAGCTTTCTTTACAACAATTGAATCGCTCTCCTTGAACTTCTTGATGATCCGATAAATGGTTGATTTAGGTGCAATCTTACTGGCAGCAATATCCTTGCCTGTGAAGCCCTTTTTCTGCAAAGCAATGATGACGGCACGTGTCTCCTTGCAGGTAACCATGTTTGACAGAGGAAGAACAATGATTCCAAGCACCACCCTCCTTTTGAAGCTTCCAGTCTGTTATTCAAACTCAATCAGCATGACAGAGTGATCTCCAGCCTTGTCCTCGTCAACACTCACACCTGTGCTAACAAGAGAATCACTGACATGATGTCAGCTGGTCCTTTTGTGGTAGGGTTGAAATGCAGTGGAAATGTTTTTGGGGGATTCAGTTCATTTGCATGGCAAAGAGGGACTTTGCAATTAATTGCAATTCATCTGATCACTCTTTATAACATTCTGGGGTAAATGCAAATTGCCATCATACAAACTGAGGCAGCAGACTTATATTTATTTGTGTCATTCTCAAATTTTGGCCACGTGTGTGTGTGTGTGTGTGTGTGTGTGTGTGTGTGTGTGTGTGGCCTATGTAGATATTCCATTAAAAATCTGCCGTTTCCAGCTACAACAGTCATTTACAACATTAACAATGTCTACACTCTATTTACACAATTTGATGTTATTTTAATGGGCAAAAAAATGTGCTTTTCTTTCAAAAACAAGGACATTTCTAAGTGACCCCAAACTTTTGAACTGTATTGTGTGTACATACATACATGGTTGCCTTCTAAAGTGTCTAAGGATTGCACAGAATTCGAATTTGACTGGGTGAAAAGAGGTTTAGCAGTTTATATTACATTGATTGTTTTGTTGCAAGTTCATGAGAAACGCTGTATAAAACATGAATCGTGTTAGGATATAAAAATATATTTTGTTTGATTAAAACTATGCTACATTGGGACGCTCAGGATGACAAATCAGAGCAAGATTACTGAATGGAAGTACATTATTTACCTTCAGAGGTGAATGTATCAAACCAGTGGCCGTGATAAAGGTTTTTTGTTGTTGTGCACTCTCCTCAAACAATAGCATGGTCTTTTTTCACTGTAATAGCTACTGTAAATTGGACACTGCATTTAGAATATAACAATAATTTAAGCTTTCTGCCCTCATAAGACATGTCTATGTCCCAGAAAGTTGGCTGTTGTTTACAGCGTCATTCTAGTCACATTGTTGAATATTGAGCAACACCTGTCCAGATTTCGGGACTTAATCCAGTAGAGGTTAATTGAAATGCATTCCAGGTGACTACCTCAACCTCTGGTTGAGAGAATGCCAAGAGTGTGCAAAGCTGTCATCAAGGCAAAGGGCTGCTACTTTGAAGAATCTCAAATATAAAACACTTTTTTTGGTTACTACATGATTTCACATGCTATTTCATAGTTTTGATGCCTTCACTATTATTCTACAATGTATAAAATAGTAAAAATAAAGAAAAACCCTTGAATGAGTAGGTGTGTCCAAACTTTTGACTGGTACTACATACACTCCGTTCAAAAGTTTGGGGTCACTTAGAAATGTCCTTGTTTTCCATGAAAATGAGTTGCAAAATGAATAGGAAAAACAGTCGAGACGTTGACAAGGTTTTAAATAATGATTTTTAACTTGAAATAATAATTGTGTCCTTCAAACTTTGCTTTCGTCAAATCAAATCAAATCAAATCAAATGTATTTATATAGCCCTTCGTACATCAGCTGATATCTCAAAGTGCTGTACAGAAACCCAGCCTAAAACCCCAAACAGCAAGCAATGCAGGTGTAGAAGCACGGTGGCTAGGAAAAACTCCCTAGAAAGGCCAAAACCTAGGAAGAAACCTAGAGAGGAACCAGGCTATGTGGGGTGGCCAGTCCTCTTCTGGCTGTGCCGGGTGGAGATTATAACAAAACATGGTCAAGATGTTCAAATGTTCATAAATGACCAGCGTGGTCGAATAATAATAAGGCAGAATAGTTGAAACTGGAGCAGCAGCACAGTCAGGTGGACTGGGGACAGCAAGGAGTCATCATGTCAGGTATTCCTGGGGCATGGTCCTAGGGCTCAGGTCCTCCGAGAGAGAGAAAGAAAGAGAGAATTAGAGAGAGCATATGTGGGATGGCCAGTCCTCTTCTGGCTGTTCCGGGTGGAGATTATAACAGAACATGGCCAAGATGTTCAAATGTTCATAAATGACCAGCATGGTCGAATAATAATAATAAGGCAGAACAGTTGAAACTGGAGCAGCAGCACAGCCAGGTGGACTGGGGACAGCAAGGAGTCATCATGTCAGGTAGTCCTGGGGCATGGTCCTAGGGCTCAGGTCCTCCGAGAGAGAGAAAGAGAGAAGGAGAGAATTAGAGAACGCACACTTAGATTCACACAGGACACCGAATAGGACAGGAGAAGTACTCCAGATATAACAAACTGACCCTAGCCCCCCGACACATAAACTACTGCAGCATAAACTGGAGGCTGAGACAGGAGGGGTCAGGAGACACTGTGGCCCACTCCGAGGACACCCCCGGACAGGGCCAAACAGGAAGGATATAACCCCACCCACTTTGCCAAAGCACAGCCCCCACACCACTAGAGGGATGTCTTCAACCACCAACTTACCATCCTGAGACAAGGCTGAGTATAGCCCACAAAGACCTCCGCCACGGCACAACCCAAGGGGGGGGGGGGGGGGCGCCAACCCAGACAGGATGACCACATCAGTGACTCAACCCACTCAGGTGACGCACCCCCTCCGGGGACGGCATGAGAGAGCCCCAGTAAAGCCAGTGACTCAGCCCCTGTAATAGGGTTAGAGGCAGAGAATCCCAGTGGAAAGAGGGGAACCGGCCAGGCAGAGACAGCAAGGGCGGTTCGTTGCTCCAGAGCCTTTCCGTTCACCCTCCCACTCCTGGGCCAGACTACACTCAATCATATGACCCACTGAAGAGATGAGTCTTCAGTAGAGACTTAAAGGTTGAGACCGAGTTTGCGTCTCTGACATGGGTAGGCAGACCGTTCCATAAAAATGGAGCTCTATAGGAAAAAGCCCTGCCTCCAGCTGTTTGCTTAAAAATTCTAGGGACAATTAGGAGGCCTGCATCTTGTGACCGTAGCGTACGTGTAGGTATGTACGGCAGGACCAAATCAGAGAGATAGGTAGGAGCAAGCCCTTGTAATGCTTTGTAGGTTAGCAGTAAAACCTTGAAATCAGCCCTTGCTTTGACAGGAAGCCAGTGTAGAGAGGCTAGCACTGGAGTAATATGATCAAATTTTTTGGTTCTAGTCAGGATTCTAGCAGCCGTATTTAGCACTAACTGAAGTTTATTTAGTGCTTTATCCGGGTAGCCGGAAAGTAGAGCATTGCAGTAGTCTAACCTGGAAGTGACAAAAGCATGGATTAATTTTTCTGCATCATTTTTGGACAGAAAGTTTCTGATTTTTGCAATGTTACATAGATGGAAAAAAGCTGTCCTTGAAATGGTCTTGATATGTTCTTCAAAAGAGAGATCAGGGTCCAGAGTAACGCCGAGGTCCTTCACAGTTTTATTTGAGACGACTGTACAACCATTAAGATTAATTGTCAGATTCAACAGAAGCTTTCGTCAAAGAATCCTCCATTTGCTGCAACTACAACCTTGCAGACCTTGGGCATTCTAGTTGTCAATTTGTTGAGGTGATCTGAAGAGATTTCACCCCATGCTTCCTGAAGCACCTCCCACAAGTTGGATTGGCTTGCTGGGCACTTCTTACGTACCATACGGTCAAGCTGCTCCCACAACAGCTCAATAGGGTTGAGATCCGGTGACTGTGCTGGCCACTCCATCATAGACAGAATACCAGCTGACTGCTTCTTCCCTAAATAGTTATTGCATAGTTTGGAGCTCTGCTTTGGGTCATTGTACTGTTGTAGGAGGAAATTGGCTCCAATTAAGTGCCGTCCACACGGTATGGCATGGCGTTGCAAAATGGAGTGATAGCCTTCCTTCTTCAAGATCCCTTTTACCCTGTACAAATCTACCACTTTAACACACAAAGCACCCCCAGTCCATCACATTGCCTCCACCATGCTTGACAGATGGCGTCAAGCACACCTCCAGCATCTTTTCATTTTTTCTGCGTCTCAAGAATGTTCTTCTTTGTGATCTGAACATCTCAAACTTAGATTTGTCTGTCCATAACACTTTTTTCCAATCTTCCTCTGTCCAGTGTCTGTTATTTTGCCCATCTTAATCTTTTATTTTTATTGGCCAGTCTGAGATATGGCTTTTTCTTTGCAACTTTGCCTAGAAGGCCAGCATCCCGAAGTCGCCTCTTCACTGTTGACATTGAGACTGGTGTTTTGCGGGTGCTAGTTAATGAAGCTAGCTGCCAATTGAGGACTTGTGAGGCGTCTGTTTCTCAAACTAGACACTAATGTACTTGTCCTCTTGCTCAGTTCTGTACCGGGTCCTCCCACTCTTCTTTCTATTCTGGTTAGAGCCAGTTTGCTCTGTTCTGTGAAGGGAGTAGTACACAGCGTTGTATGAGATCTTCAGTTTCTTGGCAATTTCTCGCATGGCATAACCTTCATTCACAAGAATAGACTGAGTTTCAGAAGAAAGTTATTTGTTTCTGGCCATTTTGAGTCTGTAATCGAATCCACAAATGCTGATGCTCCAGATACTCTACTAGTCTAAAGAAGGACAGTTTTATTGCTTCTTTAATCAGAACAGTTTTCAGCTGTGCTAACATAATTGCAAAAGGGTCTTCTAATGATCAATTAACCTTTTGAAATTATAAACTTTGATTAGCTAACACAACTGGAACACAGGAGTGATGGTTGCTGATAATGGGCCTCTGTACGCCTATGTAGATATTCCATTAAAAATCAGACGTTTCTAGCTACAATAGTCAATTACAACATTAATGTCTACACTGTATTTCTGATCAATTTGATGTTATTTTAAGTGGACAAAAAAAAGTGCTTTTCTTTCAAAAACAAGGACATTTCTAAGTGACCCCAAACTTTAGAATTGTTGTTTGTGTGTGTGTGTGTGTGTGTGTGTGTGTGTGTGTGTGTGTGTGTGTGTGTGTGTGTGTGTGTGTGTGTGTGTGTGTGTGTGTGTGTGTGTGTGTGTGTGTGTGTGTGTGTGTGTGTGCGTGTGTAATATATTTATATATATTATGCTCACTTAACTGTGCCTCACAATTAATACACCAAATGGTATATTACCAGTGTGATCAAATACCTAAATGTGTAATATAATTTCTAAATGATTTCTAATGAACATTGGCAGAGCAACTGAAGCATAGCCAATATGCAGTGATAATGTATTGGGTCTATAGAAATGGATCTTGAATCAGAAAAGGTTAGTGACCACTGGTGTAGTGCATCATTGTACCATCTAAACCGCTGTGAAATATATTTTCCATCAACAAAAATATTGTTTTTTCAGCTGTTTTGAATCTGGTGTACAAAGCCCAAAGTAAAAACTCAACTTATGCATGGGGAGCGTAGAAATAGAGCGCATAGAACAGCTCTACCACTTCTTTGACTTGCTTTCAATGAGAGTGACAGGTATAGACCTCAAATTTCTATGAATTTGGTCAGGTTGCCTAAAAAAGAACACATTGCAACTTAGAAAATAAATGTCCGTTATCTTTTCAAAAAATATCTCAAATTTTTTTACGCTTTTTTCGTATTTACATGGTTGACGTTTTTTAACCTTTTCACTGGGACCCGGGGAGTGGAATTATTATGTGTGTGTTTGTGTCTTCTGTGTATTTTACACTCATCCGTTTTTGTCTGCGCTCATGTAGCCGCTCATGTTCAACTGCATTTTTTAAGTCAGACTTTGTTCACTGAACAAAAATACTGAGTTACAGTTCATATAAGGAAATCAGTCAATTGAAGTGAATTCATTAGGCCCTAATCTATGGATTTCACATGACTGAATACAGATGTGTATCTGTTGATCACAGATACCTTAAAAAAAGGTAGAAGCCTGGATCAGAAAACCAGTCAGTATCTGGTGTGACCACCATTTGTCTCATGCAGCGTGACAGATCTCCTTCACATAGACTTGATCAGGCTGTTGATTATGGCCTGTGGGATGTTGTGCCACTCCTCTTCAATGGCTGTGTGTAATTGCTGGATATTGGTGGGCACTGGAACAGAGCATCCCAAACATGCTCAATGGCTGACATGTCTGAGTATGCAGGCCTCGGAAGAACTGGGACATTGTCAGCTTCCAGGAATTGTGTACAGATCCTTGCAACATGGGGCCATGCATTATCATGCTGAAACACGAGGTGATGGCGGCTGACGAATTACACAACAATGGGCCTCAGGATCTCATCACTGTATATCTCTGTGCATTCAAATTGCCATTGATAAAATGCAATTGTGTTCGTTGTCCGTAGCTTATGTCTGCCAATACCATAACCCCACCGCCACCATGGGGCACTCTGTTCACAACATTGACATCAGCAAACCACTTTCCCACGCGACGCCATCTGCTCGGTACAGTTGAAACCGCCATTCATCCGTGAAGAGCACACTTCTCCAGCGTGCCAGTGGCCATCAAAGGAGAGCATTTACAGTGCCTTGCGAAAGTATTCGCCCCCCTTGAACTTTGCGACCTTTTGCCACATTTCAGGCTTCAAACATAAAGATATAAAACTGTGTTTTTTTGTGAAGAATCAACAACAAGTGGGACACAATCATGAAGTGGAACGACATTTATTGGATATTTCAAACTTTTTTAACAAATCAAAAACTGAAAAATTGGGCGTGCAAAATTATTCAGCCCCTTTACTTTCAGTGCAGCAAACAATCTCCAGAAGTTCAGTGAGGATCTCTGAATGATCCAATGTTGACCTAAATGACTAATGATGATAAATACAGTCCACCTGTGTGTAATCAAGTCTCCGTATAAATGCACCTGCACTGTGATAGTCTCAGAGGTCCGTTAAAAGCGCAGAGAGCATCATGAAGAACAAGGAACACACCAGGCAGGTCCGAGATACTGTTGTGAAGAAGTTTAAAGCCGGATTTGGATACAAAAAGATTTCCCAAGCTTTAAACATCCCAAGGAGCACTGTGCAAGCGATAATATTGAAATGGAAGGAGTATCAGACCACTGCAAATCTACCAAGACCTGGCCGTCCCTCTAAACTTTCAGCTCATACAAGGAGAAGACTGATCAGAGATGCAGCCAAGAGGCCCATGATCACATTGGATGAACTGCAGAGATCTACAGCTGAGGTGGGAGACTCTGTCCACAGGAAAACAATCAGTCGTATATTGCACAAATATGGCCTTTATGGAAGAGTGGCAAGAAGAAAGCCATTTCTTAAAGATATCCATAAAAAGTGTCGTTTAAAGTTTGCCACAAGCCACCTGGGAGACACACCAAACATGTGGAAGAAGGTGCTCTGGTCAGATGAAACCAAAATTGAACTTTTTGGCAACAATGCAAAACGTTATGTTTGGCGTAAAAGCAACACAGCTCATCACACTGAACACACCATCCCCACTGTCAAACATGGTGGTGGCAGCATCATGGTTTGGGCCTGCTTTTCTTCAGCAGGGACAGGGAAGATGGTTAAAATTGATGGGAAGATGGATGGAGCCAAATACAGGACCATTCTGGAAGAAAACCTGATGGAGTCTGCAAAAGACCTGAGACTGGGACGGAGATTTGTCTTCCAACAAGACAATGATCCAAAACATAAAGCAAAATCTACAATGGAATGGTTCAAAAATAAACATATCCTGGTGTTAGAATGGCCAAGTCAAAGTCCAGACCTGAATCCAATCGAGAATCTGTGGAAAGAACTGAAAACTGCTGTTCACAAATGCTCTCCATCCAACCTCACTGAGCTCGAGCTGTTTTGCAAGGAGGAATGGGAAAAAATGTCAGTCTCTCGATGTGCAAAACTGATAGAGACATACCCCAAGCGACTTACAGCTGTAATCGCAGCAAAAGGTGGCGCTACAAAGTATTAACTTAAGGGGGCTGAATAATTTTGCACGCCCAATTTTTCAGTTTTTGATTTGTTAAAAAAGTTTGAAATATCCAATAAATGTCGTTCCACTTCATGATTGTGTCCCACTTGTTGTTGATTCTTCACAAAAAAATACAGTTTTATATCTTTATGTTTGAAGCCTGAAATGTGGCAAAAGGTCGCAAAGTTCAAGGGGGGCGAATACTTTCGCAAGGCACTGTACCCACTGAAGTCAGTTACAACGCCGACCTGGCGAGGATGACGAGGTCAAGACCCTGGCGAGGATGACGAGCTCGCAGATGAGCTTCCCTGAGACTGTTTATGACAGCTTGCGCAAAAGTTATTTGGTTGTGCAAACCCACAGTTTCGTCAGCTGTCAAGTTGAAGGATCTCAGACAATCCCGCAGTTGAAGAAGCCGGGTGTGGAGGTCCTGGGCTGGCGCGGTTACACGTGTTGTGAGGCCGGTTGGACGTACTGCTAAATGCTCTAAATACTTGAGACACCTGTGGCATTGTGTTGTGTGAGAAACGGTAAAAAAAAATACATTAAAAGTGGCCTTTTATTGTCCCCAGCACAAGGTGCATTTGTGTAATGTTCATGCTGTTTAATCAGCTTCTTGAAATACCACACCTGTCAGGTGGCTGGATTATCTTGGCAAAGGAGAAATGCTCACTAACCGGGATGTAAACAAATGTGTGCACAAAAGTTGAGAGAAATAAGCTTTTGGGTTTGTATGAAACATTTCTGACATCTTTTATTTTGGCTCATGAAACATGGGACCAACACTTTACATGTTGCGTTTAATATTTTTGTTCTGTGTGTGTATATCTATCTCTCTCCCTCTACTTCTTAGTGTCGTCCTATTAGAGGGATAATGTGTGGACAAAAGATCTCCCCCTGGGTCATTGGCCTGCCTATCCCAGTCTCCTCTCTGGCTGAGCCTCGGGCCTGCTGGTTTGGATGCAGCCTGATACATTGCTTGGGGGTTGCAGGGAGGACACTGGAACAACATGTGGATAATCCTCTCTATTGAACTTTATGGGGCTCATTTCATAATTCTCCCTTTCACTGGGACTCAGGAAGGGAATTATATGTGTGTGTGTGTGTGTGTGTGTGTGTGTGCGTGTGTGTGTGTGTGTGTGTGTGTGTGTGTGTGTGTGTGTAAGGAGATTAGCACTGGCACCAGCTTGCTGTCTGCTTCGTGGCTGCTCTTCCCACTCCTTTCAGATAAACACGCTGTCGTACACTCTTCAGTCTGTGGCTCTCATTTCACTGTAGTGAAATGTATTTGAAAGGCGTGTGCACACACGCACACACGCACGCACGCACAAACACACTATCGCTAAGTAAATGGCAACACAAAGAAAAATTTTACCTTTCACCCTTTTACACACCTACTGCCCTGCTAACAATTCCTGCCACCGCCATTCTCTAGGAACCATTGTGGGAGAATATGTGCCTTCGCTGTATTCATTGAACAGTGTTCTGTTATAATCCTTCCATACAGCGGTCTCTCTTCCCTCATTCCATCCCTTTTGTCTTTACTTGCTAGCAATGTAGGGATATGAATTCAGTGTCAGTAAGGCCGAGTAACTCCAATTTCACCGCAAATGAGTAAACGATGCACAAGTGCTTTTTCAGGATGACGAAAGAGAGGCCCGTACTTGCTAGATGGAACAAGGACTCTCTCCAGTTCATTTGTGTGTTTAGTACTAAATGCCCTTCTGTTGAATGCCAGGGCTGCCTGGCTCGTCACTGCTGCCGCTCGAGGAAAGGACAATTCCCTTTCACTTTGTACCTGAGACAAATAGGACTTCAACAAAGGACTTCCGTTGACGTCACAGTGTCCTCTTTCTGAAATGAACAGAATGAAAAGTTAGGCTAACAGCTGTATGTTCCTTGCTTTGCTGCTTAGTTCAATTGCCGTCCAAAGCGAGATTAGCGGTATTTTTCTCCATTTCAAAAGGTTGTTTTATACTACCTGTAATAAATCTTCTGATCAAATGACTTTGTACATCTGACATTGTGTCAGAACTCTGCGTTGACATTCATCACATCCTCTTTGAAGGACACTAGCCAGCCCCATTGGCACTGAATCAAAACCACAACATTAAGATTCATGGCTGGACTCTGATATCCACATTGTCATAAACTAAATTATAGACAATTATTTATAAAATGATCCCCTGGAAATCTGTGTTTAGCTGTTGATATTGGTCACGGCCATTTCATTAGTCTCTCTCTCTCTCTCAAAGGCCCATTAGCACGTCTAACTAGGGTGGGATTATTCTGATTAGTCATTGTGTGATCAGAACACTGACTTTCCATACACACTGCTGACTGGGGCTTTCAGATCCCGTTGCCTTCTTTATTTAGTCACTCTCTATCACACTCTGGCATCTGTCATTCTGATCCCTTTACTCTCTCTCCTCTCTCTCTCTCCCCGTTTCTCTCTCTCTCTCTCTCTCCCCCCTTCCCCCCTTTCTCTCTCTCTCTCTCTCTCTCCCTTTTTTTTCTCTTCCTCCCCCTTTTTTTCTCTCCCTCCCCCCTTTCTCTCTCTCTCTCTCTCTCCCCCTTTCTCTCACTCTCTCCCTTACTCTCTTCTCTAACAGCGCTCTAAAATGCTGTGTGTTATCAGTGATAAACAGAGCCTGGCCCAGGGTGTAAAGAGTTCTCTCCAAGGATGTGGGGTCCAGGAAAATGTTCTGAGCACTGTCCAAGGTGCTGACGGGGCACATTATGCAAGCGCCTCCGTCAAAGGCTGCTAAATATCAGTGGGTTTTTATGGAAGCGCTGCTGTCCAAGATTCTGAAGCATCAGTGAAGACTTGCTATGGTTGCTATGTGTCATCCGGTATTAATATTATAGTGTGCAAGGTTCTGTCGAATCCGAAAGAAACCGACGCTTATGTGGTCAGGCTGCCTAAATGTTGGATGGGTACTGGAGGGCTGTCCAAGGTCCTGAAAAGCAGTTCTGTATGTAGGTTGTCATGGCTTACAATGTGCTGTCCAAGGTCCTGAAGCTGCAGCAGTGGCAGTGTTGCTGTCTAGTGTGCTGAACCACTGGCTCTAGCTGTTTGCTGTCCATGGTGCTGAAAGGAGACTCTGGATACCCTTGGTGTCCTTAATGCCCCGGCTTGTTTTCTAGTAGCTGCTGTTGTTTAAAGTTACAGGATGAAAAACATGTTGTCCTACAAGCTTAATTCCTGAACAGATGCTATCAATGCACTTATGAAAACATATTTGTATCACTTGGAAGTATTTTGCCGGCGATGGAACTGTTGGGATTAGCCAAATCTCAAATTTGTATGTGGGCTGTTATTACTTTAAGTGCAGCTTTTCAAGAGTGTCATCACCTCATTTTCAACTGTGTTCTAAAGTTATGTCCAAGAGTCAATCTCAACTACAGTGGCTATTGCCCTCCTCCTTATTTCACGGAGAGATGGTCTGGGCATCCTCTGGATTTGTAAGAAGTCTAGATGTTTGTAAGCGCTCTATCATATCCACCGGTGATGTAATGCACGTAATCGAGACTAGTGACTAAGCTGATCTACTTTATTGAGGAAACATGTAGAAAATACATGTTTTGATGTCACATACACCGGATTGGTGCAGTGAAACTCGTTGTTTTACAGGGTCAGCCATGGTAGTACGGCGCCCCTTGTCGGCTTCCTATGACTGTGATATGCGGTTGCTAATAGGAATGCCTCTGTAAGTCACTCTGGATAAGAGTGTCTGCTTACTGACTGAAATGCCTAATGCAACGAGACTGTGAGATGACGAATGGTGTTGGACTCTGACTTGACAGCATGGAACGACGTGCGTGCTGTTCTTCGACTGACCTAATGCTGTTCTCCCGCTTTCTTTTCCCTCTCTTTCTGTCTCTTTCCCACCTTTTCTCTTCCAGTGGTCCTGCTGAACTCTAAAGAAACTCAGGCAGAGCTCGGCTGGACGTCGTACCCCTCCAATGGAGTGAGTGTACCAGTCCGTTGTGTCCTTTGAATATACATGTTTTACCTGTGTATTTCTGTGTGTGTGTGTGTGTGTGTGTGTGTGTGTGTGTGTGTGTGTGTGTGTGTGTGTGTGCATTTCTGTGAGTGCGTGTGTGAGTGCATGTTTCAATGTATGTGCCTATGCATATGTGTGCCTACACACTTTGTGTCATGGAGTAGTCCAGCTTGCTTCTAACTGAGAACAGCCCCCCCCCCCCCCCCCCCCAGTGGGCACAGTTCCAGGGAGCACGCTGCCCAAATGGACTGTTAGTGGACAGCTGGCCCCACCTCTCTGCCCCTCTGCGCTCCTCCCTCCCTCCCTCCCCCTCCATTCATTCTGCCTCTCTCTGTCCCTCCCTGAACAGAACAGAGCCGAGCTCATCACTGCGCGCGAATCAATGGTCTAATCCCGGACAGGACGTCCCTGCGCCCACCGTCCAGACACACACAGCCACATAAATTGTCCCTTCCGCTATCGATTTTGGCTTGTAAAAACCCACACTCCAACTTATGAATGATGGATAATAGCCAGTGGCGGGAGGTAAAAAAAAAAAAAATAATGACTGAAGATGAAGTGGTTTTTGAAGTCACCGGCTCCTCATTTATCTTCCACTCATAGGTTTTATCAGTAAAATACAAGACACTGGAGGATTTATTATGCTCTTAATGAATCGATGGAGCTTGTAAAGAGGCCACATGCTAAGTTCTGAAGCCGAGATGAATAGACTTGGTCCAGTTCATATAACACAGTCAGACTGCTTTAGGATGACGCGTACATTTTGAAAGTCATTCATACCCGTCTGTCACCAAAACCACAAGACGTAGGCTTAGATAAACCACCCAGTCCCATGTTGCGGCTCCAACCACAGTATGTTCATATGACGTATGCCATGTAGAAGATTCACAGGCATGCGTGCATGTATTTTGACGTTTGGCTGGTCCTGGGAATCAAACCCACTATCCTAGCGTTTGCAAGCTCCGTGCTCTACCGACTGAGCTACAGAGGACCACAAGATGACCACAAGTTGACCACAAGTCACAGATAGAAAGCTAAATGTGTCCCGTGGATCTGCACGGCACCACCGAAGCCAGCTCCCCTTTTAGGATGAAAGCGTGTCTGAGTCATGTTGTGGCTGTGTCGCCACGTAGACTTAGCAGCACCATACTGTGACCAGATGGGTAATTATAACCAATGAACTGCTTCTTCAACTGGTTCTTCAGCGTAAAAGGTCGATCTCCGTGTCAGTCCTGACATCAGTTCATGTGCCTGTCCGTGCCCGTGTTAATGTGCCCGGGCTTAACACTTCATCACCGCTCACTAATTTTTCCCGACGGGTTGCGACGTGTTCCCGAGCAGCGACGCGGTGAGTTGTGCCTGGGGTGGGAGGAGCCTAGCGCTCCAGCACCACGTTCACCAGGCGTCTCCCCTCTCATTCGTTAGGATTTAAATGCCCAAAATGATCTCAGATCAGCGTTCCTTACCCTCGAGGCTTCGTGATTATAGACCCTGGCCCCCAGTTGGGATGAATGGCCATAGACAGGGTTTTGCCTGACCGTGCGATCTGACCCAGGAACATCTCCTGACTATTGTGACGTCAATTAAACGATACACAATACAGAATCCCGATGGATAGATTTCAACGTGTTCATTTGTTTGGCTAGCGAATGCAGTCCCGCTAGAGTATTTAGCAGAGCTGGTCCGTCGCTCGTTCAGCACGGATGGTGAGTCAATTTCACCTGCAGTCCAAAATGACGACGGCCATGTGGGCACGTCTCCCCTCCAATCTGTTCTTTATTTACCCAGTTAATTCTGGACGTGGCAGCCATTTGCATTTTCCCTCCCCGTAGTGTCAGTGGGCGGCTGTGAGCTGCTTTACAGCTCTATAGTCTCTGTGGAGGCCCCCGCCACTGTAATTAGTCTCTCTGTGTGGAGATGGAGACACACACACACACACACACACACACTCTAGTGGCTCATTTACTCCTTCTCAATATCATGTGTGGGTTTGTGTCTGCGGAGACACATTAACACACACACACTCTGAGGTTTGTTTACTCCTCCTTACACTCACTCTCTCGATCTCTCTCGATCTCTCTCTCTCTCTCTCTCTCTCTCTCTCTCTCTCTCTCTCTCTCTCTCTCTCTCTCTCTCTCGCTCTCTCTCTCTCCTTGTTTACTCCTCCTAGGACTGAAACCCTGGTACCAGACAGAAACCCACACATGATGTTTACATGTACCCTGTCTGGGTTATAATGTCTTTCAGATGACCCTCACCAGCTCCTGTGTTTGTCTGTCCCTCTTCCCTCCTTCCAATACCTCTGTCACACCCACTATCCATTACTCTCGCGCTCTCTTTCTGCCTCCCCTCATCCCTCCTTTTATCTCTCTCCCTCTCTCATACTTCTTCTCCTCACCATCTCCCCAGTGGGAGGAGATCAGTGGCGTGGATGAGAAGTACAAGCCCATCAGGACCTACCAGGTGTGTAACGTGATGGAGCCGGCGCTGCAGAACAACTGGCTGCAGACGGGCTGGGTGGCGCGGCGCGGCGGCCAGCGCATCTTCGTGGAGCTGCAGTTCACGCTGCGCGACTGCAACAGCATCCCGGGCGTGGCGGGCACCTGCAAGGAGACCTTCAACCTGCTCTACGTGGAGTCGGACAAAGACCTGGGCCGGGTGACCCGCGAGGAGCGCTACACCAAGATCGACACCATCGCCGCCGACGAGAGCTTCACGCAGGGTGACCTGGGCGAGAGGAAGATGAAGCTCAACACGGAGGTGCGGGAGATCGGACACCTGAACCGGAAAGGGTTCCACCTGGCGTTCCAGGACGTGGGGGCGTGCGTGGCCCTGGTGGCGGTGCGGGTGTACTACAAGCGCTGCCTGGCCACGGTGCAGAACCTGGCTGTGTTTTCCGATACGGTTGCCGAGGCGGCGTTCGCCACCCTGGTGGAAGTCAGGGGAGCCTGCGTCAACAATTCCGAGGTGGACACGGACAGCCCTCCCAGGATGCACTGCAGCGCCGAAGGGGAGTGGCTGGTGCCCATCGGGAAGTGCAGCTGTTCAGCGGGTTACGAGGAGGGCCACAGCAGCTGTGAAGGTAAGAAGAGAGGGATGGAAGGATTTATGTAAAGGGAACGAGAGGAGGAAGGAGAGGCTGGAAACAAATGAATGGCAGGGGACAGTGTTCTTGCCTAGTTAAATAAGATATTTAAGTAAGTAATCACTAGAAATATTCAGTTCTGTCTGACTGTTTGAGACATTCCATCGACAACCTGTAATCATGTTTGAGGGCAGACAACATTCTTACATTGTGAAGGGAAGTGGGTGAAACGGTGTTGTGAGTAGGATGAGTCAGGCACTGCACTGTCTTCAGGTAGGCATTGTATTCAACAAGACAGCATTTTGTAATATTGATGACTGTAGCGAATTGCTTTGAGAATGTGGCACGTGGGCAGTTCACGGCCAACTAACACACACACACACACCCCCGCACACGGCCAGTGTAAAGGCAGTGGGAGATGTGAGCGTCAACTTTCACATCCCATCTTGTGTCTTTGTGCGAATAGCCCACTGAGCGAGAGAGACAGAGAGAGCGAGAGACAGAGAGAGCGAGAGACAGAGAGAGCGAGAGACAGAGAGAGCGAGAGACAGAGAGAGCGTGAGACAGAGAGAGCGAGAGACAGAGAGAGCGAGAGACAGAGAGAGCGAGAGACAGAGAGAGCGAGAGACAGAGAGAGCGAGAGAGCGAGAGACAGAGAGACAGAGAGAGCGAGAGACAGAGAGAGCGAGAGACAGAGAGAGCGAGAGACAGAGAGAGCGAGAGACAGAGAGAGCGAGAGACAGAGAGAGCGAGAGACAGAGAGAGCGAGAGACAGAGAGACAGAGAGACAGAGAGAGCGAGAGAGCGAGAGACAGAGAGACAGAGAGACAGAGAGAGCGAGAGACTGAGAGAGCGAGAGACTGAGAGAGCGAGAGACTGAGAGAGCGAGAGACTGAGACTGAGACTGAGTGAGTGAGCGAGCGAGAGACTGAGTGAGCGAGCGAGCGAGAGACTGAGTGAGCGAGCGAGCGAGAGACTGAGAGTGAGCGAGAGAGAGAGAGACTGAGAGTGAGCGAGAGAGAGAGAGACTGAGAGTGAGCGAGAGAGAGACAGAGTGAGCGATAGAGACTGAGCGAGAGACTGAGTGAGAGAGACAGATACTGAGTGAGTGAGTCTGAGTGAGAGAGAGGGAGACTGAGTGAGAGAGAGGGAGACTGAGTGAGAGAGAGGGAGTCTGAGTGAGAGACAGAGACTGAGTGAGAGACAGAGACTGAGTGAGAGACAGAGACTGAGTGAGAGACAGAGACTGAGTGAGAGACAGAGGCTGAGTGAGAGACAGAGGCTGAGTGAGAGACAGAGACTGAGTGAGAGACAGAGACTGAGTGAGAGACAGAGACTGAGTGAGAGAGAGAGAGAGACTGAGTGAGTGAATGAGAGAGAGAGAGAGAAAAAAATACTGAGGACAAAGTGTTACTGGTTTACTGAGAAGAGTCCCTCAGGGCTGACTGGCTTGGATTTTCCTGGTAGAATATGAGTGGTTGTGACTGTATGGACTTAATGCCTGTTCCAAGAAGGGTGTATTATTTGTGGGTGTTTTACAGGGAGTTAGCAGCTAGCAGTACAGACAGACAGAGAGAGAGGCTAGCAGTACAGACGTAGAGAGAGAGGCTAGCAGTACAGACAGAGAGAGAGAGAGAGGCTAGCAGTACAGACACAGAGAGAGAGAGGCTAGCAGTACAGACAGAGAGAGAGAGAGGCTAGCAGATCAGACAGAGAGAGAGAGAGAGAGGCTAGCAGATCAGACAGAGAGACAGAGAGAGAGAGGCTAGCAGATCAGACAGAGAGAAAGAGAGGCTAGCAGATCAGACAGAGAGAAAGAGAGGCTAGCAGATCAGACAGAGAGAAAGAGAGGCTAGCAGATCAGACAGAGAGAAAGAGAGGCTAGCAGATCAGACAGAGAGAGAGGGGCGAGCAGATCAGACATAGAGAGAGAGAGGCTAGCAGTAAAGACAGAGAGAGAGAGAGGCTAGCAGAACAGACAGACCGAGAGAGAGAGAGGCTAGCAGTACAGACAGACAAAGAGAGAGGCTAGCAGTCGAGAGAGAGAGAGACTAGCAGATCAGAAAGAGAGGCTAGCAGATCAGACAGAGAGAAAGAGAGGCTAGCAGTACAGACAGAGAGGGAGAGAGAGAGAGGCTAACAGAACAGACAGAGAGAGAGAGAGAGAGAGAGAGAGAGAGAGAGAGAGAGAGAGAGAGAGAGAGAGAGAGAGAGAGAGAGAGAGAGAGAGAGAGAGAGAGAGAGAGAGAGAGAGAGAGAGAGAGAGAGAGAGAGAGAGAGAGAGAGAGAGAGAGAGAGAGGGCTAGCAGTAGAGACAGAGAGCGAGAGAGGCTAGCAGTACAGACAGAGAGAGAGAGGCTAGCAGAACAGACAGATAGAGAGAGAGAGGCTAGCAGAACAGACAGACAGAGAGAGAGAGGCTAGCAGTACAGACAGAGAGAGGCTAGCAGTACAGACAGAGAGAGAGGCTAGCAGTAGACAGAGAGAGAGAGAGGCTAGCAGTACAGACAGAGAGAGAGAGAGAGAGAGGCTAGCAGTAGAGACAGAGAGTCTAGCAGTACAGACAGAGAGAGAGAGGCTATCAGTAGAGACAGAGAGAGAGAGAGAGAGAGAGAGAGAGAGAGAGGCTAGCAGTAGAGACAGAGAGAGAGAGAGAGGCTAGCAGTAGAGACACAGAG